>NW_010297065.1:0-617 GCF_000700745.2 Antrostomus carolinensis | reverse complement strand
CACATGCGGGTGAAGAGCGGGGCTGGTGTTGGGTGCTGCTCTCTCAGTCTCCTCCACAGCTGCCCCCTCCCCAGGCAAGGAAACCCAGGTACTGGGGCTCTTTTCCCCCCACAACCACTGCCACTGGTGGGCAGGAGCCCGGGGTCCTGCTCTGGAGCCTTCCTCTGCCCGGGATGGGCAACAGCCAGAGGGATGTGGGGTTGTCAAGGACATAAGTTGTGGGGTACATGTGACTTTGCAGGGTGCAGTGTGGATTTGAGGGAGGGCACGCTTTGGGGGTCCATGCTTCAGGGGTGCTGGGTGCCTGGTGGATCTTTACATCCCGAGGAGGGGCTGGACGAGGGAGGAGAGGTCTGCAGGGGGTCCACGCACCACAGGGGACTGTGTAGATGGACAATACCCTGCAGTGCCCCATGTCCTGGGGGTGCCAAGTGGCCTGGGAGGGGGCTGAGTGGATGGAGAAGTCCCCAGAGTGTCCCATGCCTGGGGGGGCCCAATGAGCCCTTGGGGGCTCATGCCTGAAGATGGGCTGTGTGGATGGGGAGCCTCCAGAATGCCCCATGCCCAGGAGATGCCCCATGCCAGGTGGGGGGTGGGCATTTGAATGGGAATGGCCC
>NW_010297064.1:0-309 GCF_000700745.2 Antrostomus carolinensis | reverse complement strand
ATCCCAACTTATCCCCATGGTGTCCCTCCCAGTTTCCCAGTACTGGCCATACTGGTGAGGACCATTTGGAGATGTTGAGATCCAGGAGGAACTCACAGCTTCCAGTTTCTTCTCAGGGAACAGACAGGTCTCACCACCCGCCGTGAAGTTACAGAACACCCTGAAAGCATCTCGGGAACAGCCCTGGTTGGGATCAATCCAATATTCACCTGGGATGGACAGACAGACAGACAGATGGGAGGTCCCCCCACTCCTCAGAGTGGGGTTTGGTGTCCCCCCCCACCTCTAAGACCCCCCCCCTCAACTCAC
>NW_010297063.1:0-714 GCF_000700745.2 Antrostomus carolinensis | reverse complement strand
CTTCTCCTCAGAGCTGCTCTCCAGCCATTCGTCACCCAGCCTGGATTTGTGCCTATATTTCCCAGTGTGGTGCTGTTTTGACGTCAAGCGTTTCTTTCTTGTCCAAATGAAATCTTGTCAGAACGAAGCAATGATATCCTATCAAACAACAGAAATAATCCTACGATGCTGAAACACAACGAGTCCATGTTATGGACAAGAAATATTTTAGTATTTCCAACTCGATTTTTTTTTTAGAAATGCCATTTCACAAGAAGTTTCAGATTTTTCGCTTCTATGTTCCAATTTGGACTAAAAACAGACGTTAAGAAATGCTGGCGTTTCCCTTGGGGATGGAAATTTGCATCTCAGTGACAACATACATTTGGAAAAAAAAAAAAAAAAAAAAAAAGAAGTTTAAGTAATAATCTGGGTTAGAGAGAAACATTTTAAAACCTGTTATTAAAAATGATTGTTCAGCCAGTAAAAATGGTGTGAAAGGAATGGATTCAAATATAGATTTACAGAGGGTTTTTTTATGTTTCCCCTCCGTAACTAATGTATCTTTTTATAGCTATATTTCACCTTCCTAACACTCCTTCTTTGTTACGAGTACCAGACATTTTCACTCTTGGATGCTCTGATTCAAACCTGATCAACTCAAACTGCAACGGATTTTTCTTAAACTTGCATTTAGCTGAGACAATTGCTGCTTTTATTTCCCAAACTGAAAAA
>NW_010297062.1:15392-58725 GCF_000700745.2 Antrostomus carolinensis | reverse complement strand
TATTTTATTTTATTTTATTTTATTTTTTTCACAATCTTTCCATGGTACTATTAATGCTAACCTCCTCAGCTGCACTTTTGGAACAGCCTGGTGCGATAGCTTTACTACAAAGGGCTCTGTGTATTTCAGGAGTCAGGATATAGCACTCTTCTGACAGAAAATGCCCTGTAATGAAGGTGAAGCTTAGACATTATTTATTCCAAATACAGGATCTTTCCATCTGCAAGTTTATAGAGGCTGAGAAATTGTTGAATTTGGAGATTTGCAAATACAAATTACAAGCTCGACTCTGAAAATATTCCCTCCTGGAAAACAAGTCCTATTCCCTCTTGTGAGCATTATCCTTCGGCAGCGTTAGATGGGTCCAGGAGGCATTTCTAAGGTGGACAGCTTTGCTCATAAAGACACGGCACCACCCTCTCCTGGAACGAAGCAACTAAAACATTTTGATCCCGCGCTCAGGTACCTGGAGAGAACAGACTGTCACTTGTGTTCAATTACGTGGAATATTTTTTGTGTCTCTTAACCAGGTCCACTTTTGAGGCTGCAGCAGGTTAAAGTTAGAGCTGTGCAAACTTTGAGAAGCCTAAATCCAAATTAAGCCTGGCTCACTTCCAGAAATGGCTGGAGCTGGCAAATTTAAATCATTTTCAAGTTGGAGCTGTTTTTTTCTGGGTTTTATGTCATCACTTATGAGTTAAAACTGAGGAAAAACCTGGTTGTAACTGATTTAACCTCTTTTTACCTCCTGCCTTGGTCTGGAGTCCTTTTTCCGTATGTGTGACTTGTTTGTTGAGAACTAACCACTGATGGGATTATACAGTGTGTCGAGTCTCTGGAATTGCCGATCTAATAAAGCACGGGATTTTAAAGCTTTTGTTTTAAACCTTTGTAGAGCATCAGTTGCTGAAGTATCTAGAAGAAAGTGGTTCTTAAAACGTTTTCTATAAAATAAATTAGTTTTCCAATTCATATTTTTGTGCAATTCAGATCTTAAATGGGAATTTTAAAATCGATTGGCATTACTAGCACGCTGGGAGATGTCATGCTTCTGGCTTCAGATCAGTAATAAGTTAAAAGTTTCATAGCACTTATGTTTTCTCAATTATTCTTGCGGTTATGTTTTCAGAATTATTCCTTTGGTAGGGGAATAATTCATATACATAATAAGTTTACAGGTGAAATCACTCTGAAGCCTGAAATCAATGCCTAGCATTGTGCATGTGGATGGTTATTATGAATGTGGATGATTATTATGAACTGATTTGAGAGGCTCTGGAGAAGGGGGCTATGATCATATAATGGGAATCTGAGGAAACAGTTTACTTCACTAAAAAGCAGGTGCCTGGTTAGGACCTGACCTTTTGAAGAGCTGTCCAAACATTTACTCACTCTCACAACACCCTCATGAAGTAGAAGATAAATATTATCTCAATTTTATGGAACAAGAAGGGGAGCACCAAGAGAGTCTGGATTAAAACTCAGGAATTTGTGGCATGCAGTTTCTTGCTTAATCCATTAGACCATGGTGCTTGGTTTGTCAGTAGTCTCATGTTTTATAAACTAGACAAAACCATTAAAATACCAATTAGTTTTTTGGTAGTTGGGAGTTCAGTCTTCTCTTTGCATGAAGCAGAGATTAAGTCATTTCACATGATTATCATAGCAAAACTTGGGTAATTTGTTCTGTATTTGTCTTAAAGTGAGGGTTACTCTTGAAGGTGGTACTGTATCAAACAAAATCCTTCTTCTAGAGGAAGGGGAGCTCAGAAAAATGGATGGCATTTCCTTGTTAAATGAAGTAGATCATCACTTTAGCCTTAATTTACTGAAGCACATTGTTAGGGAAGCAATACTGTACATGTAATTATCTTGGTGAATGGTTCTATCGTGTTTGCATACAGTGAGTTTACATTTGTTTTATGCAGAATAGAATTTGTAAAGCATTTGTTTCATTTACGTCAAGTCCTTGTGGTACTTCAGTCACCCATTAGTTGAAGCGAGGCTGAAAAGTACTGTAGAAATGACAAAGGCTACCACCACCATCTCTTCCAAACTACAGTGGAACTGAAATGATACAGGACAAGAGGGCAAATGTTGAGAACTGGAAAAATAGAAAAACAGAGCAGCATGAAATGTCAAACCACATTTTTAAGGCGCTTTTTACTATATTTCCATAAATGCATGAGGGAATTATGTTGCAAATACTTGAAACTGTTTATTTTCATTTTTGGCTTGATTTTCTAGCATTGAAAAAACCATGTCTAATGATCTTGAGCATTCTTAAAGAAAAAATTATATTTTACATAATGGTTTGCATGTGTGAGTTCCCTCTGGCAGGAGCACTATAATTAGCCTGTCATCTCTCAAAGAAGAGACTATCTGTCTTAAAAGATGCAACAGCAAGTCTTGGCTGCTAGAGCTAGGAGCAGAACATTGTGATTTTGTTAAAAGATAAACATTATCCCTTTTCACTTATTCATCTTTCTCCTCTTCCTGCTTCTTTGGCTCAAAGCTAGCCTGGAGAAGCAAAGGACAGCTGAGTACAAACAGTTTTCTTCCTTCTTCATTCAGCAAGCCATGGCGAAAGATCTTGGCTTCTTGACATCAATAACTTTGCTTCAACTCAACTTGAAACTGTTTGGGCAGCCTTTCAAAAATAAAAAAGGTACAATAAAAGGGGACTGAACTTCCTGTTTTACTCATAAAGGAGCAGATTCAGCTAAGGCACACTTTCCTTTGGGATTGTCCATTTGCTACCCGGGAGAGTCGAGGATGTGGAATATTATTCCTTTGCACAACTTTATTGTAGCTATTAAAAGACAATCAACGAGAATAGGGTGGTGGCAGACAGTGTTGTGTGTTTCAGTCTTTTGCGGTCTTGTTACTAAAGGAGAGTAATTTTGGTAGAAAGGCTTTGCTGCTTTTGGGTAGCCATGTGTGTCCTTGATCAGAGGAGGGGGAAGGAGAGAAGGAAAACTTAAAACCACCACAGAGTCAGAAAAATGTAGCTGGTTTGAGCTGGCATAGGAGTGCTGGTGTGTGTTAACTCTTGGTATTATCATGCCTGAGGTTTCTTTTCCAGCATCGGCAAAGAAAGCTGTAATACCGGAGGTGATCACATATGGCATCTTTCCAGGCCCAACTGGTTACATTAGCAAGGACTGGGTAAGAAGGTGAGGTTTCCAGTGGGGACAGGAGTATATTGAATTTCATTTTGAAGATTGTCATGTGTACATGTGCCAGTTCATCAGAGAATGTGTTGATATGCTGGTGAAAACTGACAACAGTAACAAGGACAATTCTCCACGGATAATGATGCATGGACCAGGTTCCTTGAAGTTATCCGTTGTCAAATTCTTTGACTTGTGCCATGTCCATTTATTCTTGACTTTGCTTTGTGATCCTTCTGCTGTTGCTGTCCTTCTGCCCCTCTTGTCTCCGATGTTTTCTAATTTATCTGAACAGTATAATTTTCTTTCCTTATTCCTTACAACCTTTCCCCTCTCCACCCCTCTGCTTTCCTGGTACTTTCCTTCGCCAAATAGTCAGAGATTTTCTCAATTCTGAGTTCCTATGCAAGCTATAATTTTATTCTATTATGAGTGAGCGCTGCTACTGCAGGCCTGGAACTGATTACTGTTTGCATATATCCAGCATCACCAGCCAAAGAGTCAAGACCAAAGAGACTTCTCGGAACCTTACAAAATCACCTTGTTATTCTTTTCAGATTCAACCTTTTGTTGGGAATTTCATTTTCTTTCAGTTGTATCTGGAATTCAAAGACTAAGTTTATCTTTTGAAAAGTTCTTGTAGATATTGTCCAAACCCTAAAATTTCATTTTAAATTAGCACCTATTTCCAGTCTTGGACATCCCAAAAATTCATTGGTTAGATCAGCATTAACTCAGTCTGCACTTTTCTGGAGTGTACTTCAGATTTCTGGATTGACAGACCTTTGCAGGGAGGCTAAGAGCAAACCTTTTGTGCGTTTTATGTTGGTACTTGTCCCTGATTGGAACAAATATTTTCTGCCATTGTTTCTGTAATATTCCAGTTCTTTAGTACTTCCAGAAAGGGGAAAACACAAAAAATAAAAGAATTAAAAAAAAAAAAAATCAATCCCTTGGAAGGTTGAAAAAATATTAGAAGCAGAAAGAGGAGGGGAGGGGTTATCAAAAGAAAACATTAAAGAGAGATTTGTACTCTTTTGAAAGTGCACGCTGAAATTTCTAGTGACTCCTTTTCCCTTCATAAAAGTTGCAAGCTACTCTTGTGTTCTGAAAAGAGGTCATACTGGCCAATCTGATAGCTGTTCTTCCTTTCAACCCCTGGAAATGAATACTTACAGGAAATATGATTTGAAAGAAAACTGTGGTGAACTAAGACTGAAATAGTTCTTACTTCTGTCGTGTCAGTCACTTTCTTGTAGATCTCTGTAATAAATCTTGGTTTGCCATGATCTCCCATGCATAGGCCTTTATACTCTCCAGGAAGTTTCTTCAACAAATGTAAAAAGGATATTTTGAAATGACCATTGATCTAACCATCTTCTTGCTGCTCTTTCTTCATTTCTTGGTAGTTTCTGTCCCATGCAGAAACATTAATTTCTGAGAATGGCACTGCTGGTCTGGCAGACACAAAAACCAACTTTCTTAGTTGGTCTTATGTGGAATTGCATGTCTCAATTAAATCTCCTTTAGCATAAGATACTTAATTGACCTGTATCTCTTGGACTGTGTAAATGGATGCAGGTTCTGAAGACGTATTCATATTCTTCTTCACTTGGAGGTCATTGACTGGAAACAAAGAATTAAACCCACTGCCCTAATTGTCCCTAGAATTTTATAGAATAGCTATTTGTGAGTCTCAAAAGTTCTTTTGATATTTACTCAGTCAGATTTCTTTACCTTTTTCCACATCAGTGTTTCCCCTTATCTTTTCCTGGTGGTTCTTCTGGAAGCCCTTTGTTTTACTGAGCTGGTCTTTTCAGGATGAACCAGGTGAATTAGTCCACAGTATTTGTTATTTCCTGAAAAAAAAAAAGAACTCTATCGGCTGCATTACCTTTTGCTCACTGCCACTGTTCTTCAGATTATGGATTAATACCCATCAATTGTCCAACTAAATATATTACTGCAGTTACTGTTCTGAAATGATTTGCTAAATCTTGATTTTCTGTTCTCTGCTGCTGCTGACATGAGGTTCTTTAAAGTCAGGGAGAATTGGGCTGTGACTGCTTTGCAAGTAGTACAAGTAGGAGCAGATGTGTAGAAGACAAATGACAAATGTGTAGAAGACAAATGACGATGAGCATTGCAATGGGGTTTACTTTCACTAGGTCTAGTCTGGCCCCATTGACTGAATGCCTGTTACTGGTTGGAGTGCATCTTTTGATTTGGTCTTATCCAAAAAGAGTCCAGTTAGTGTGCTCTGAAATCATGCCACGGTGCAAACCGACGTGCAGTAAGTGAGGATGAATGGGAGATTTATTTCAAAATCGCACCCCTGATCCAAACTAAAATGCTTCCATAGATATATCCCTTTGTACCTGACTTGAACATCTCAGTAAATCCATTAATGGGCTTATCTGGATCAGCCAGTGCTTAAATATTTCTGTGCATGTGGACAAAAGGCTTCTTAACATCCCAATTGGACATATTATTTTCACATTAACGTTACCATTATTGTGGAGACAGTCATAATTGCTGTTCTTGTAACTTGTAGTTATGTAGAAAATTAATACCAGAGAAGTTCAAGTTAGAAATAAGGCCCAAGGAAATGAACAGTGGAACAAACTATCAAGTGAAGTTCTGCATTGTCTAGTTCTTGATGACTCCAAATGGAGGTCAAATGAATTTCGGGAAAATATGCTTTTGTTAAACTGGTTACTGGCCCAAAATAGGGGCAACTGGCTGAAATTCTGTGGTCTGTGGTACGCAGGAGGTCAGACTAGATGATCTAATTTTCCCTTCTGGCTTTAAACTGTATGAATGTGAGCAATCCCTTTGATTACAGGACACTTCTGTCCATTGAAAAATGAAGGATCAAGCTGTCATTTACCATTAAAGTGCATTTGCTATTCTGCCATCAAATTAAGAAATTAATTTCAGGATATCACCTAACAGCATTGTTGTATCCTGGTGTATGATGCAAAGAGCTTTGTGTAAGCAAGGAAAAAAAAACAAACCCCTCACTACCTATAGCATGATTTAGATTAGGACAACTGTATATTGTAAACTTAGCCTTTGGTATTGCTTATCACAATTCAGATTCAAAATCAGAGCTGAAATAGGACTTTGTTTTAAGAGTTTCAATGCCAGGAAGGTTAACGGGTTATTGACAGCTTTAGGAATGAAATGTCAGGGAGGAAATTAGAGCAAACACGTATCATGAGCCAGTACACAGCATGGCTGGTTTTAATAGACACGGCAGATCTTCTGTAGTAACGCCTCCGTTAATAGTGCAGTTATCACTGTTTCCAGATGGCGTGATCATAAACACACAGAGCTTTTGCAGGGACCTATAATTTATCCTGATCCCTTCCTCCTCTGGATTCACCCAGAAGGAAGGCAAGTGGTACCACAGCCCACCCCAACTGTTTTCTTTTTTTTTTGGCCAGGAAGTGTGGGGTGGGGGCAGGATTTCATCTGGGGGTCCATGGAGCCCACCAACAGAGACTGCTCTGAGTCTTAACTGAACAAGAACATCCACTGCTGTTCTTAGCCACTTCCTTCTCACTTCACTATTTCACTTGTACTGGGCTGGTCCATGCCCCATATTAGAAGGTAGGTTACAGCTCCTTTGTGTCCATTTTAGACCTTCAATCTAACTCTTATTTTTTCTTTTTTTCTTTAAATCAACATTTTATTAACTAATTACACATTCATTCTCAATGAGTTTCACTCAACCACTGCAAAATCATCACTACAGCTAAAACCTGGAAAATTACAAAATGGAAGATGTTTTACATTATATTCTTGACAAAACATATTCCTTGAAAAATTGATAAACTGCTCTAGTCTTCACATTAAGTATGGGTTTGCACACATTTGAGAAGTAGAAAAATAAGGAGGGTCTCCTAAAGAAGAAAACTGCAACAAAAATATGTTTTTCTCTTCCTATCCACTAATATAAAGATGCAGCACTGTGAAAAAGCATATTTTAAAAGATACTGAAATTATAAAATGTTATTTTCAGAAATCTGAGATCTTGATGTTTCTAGGAAGTAGGAGATACAGATGGCAATTTTAAAAATTTCTTTGTTGTAAACGCATTAAGAAATTTTACACTTCTCAGTTTAGATCCCTGGGTTACCTGAGCAAGTATATGTGTGATAAAAGGTATCTGCTTTTGGCCTTTAATTGTACCAAAAAGAACAACATGCATCACCAGTGTATATCTTTGTCGTGCCTGTCTTATACATTTTGGAGGAAGGAGTGGGAAAAGAAAGAAGGATCCAGCTTCTACTAAGCTCTGTTTCGTTTTGAACTGTTTCGGTATTTCCAAAAGCCATCTCTGGCACCTTAAATCTTCCTTTCATCAAGAAGATGGTAATTCAAAATAGTTAACTGAATTTTTGTTAGTATAGCAGCATGTCTCTTCATATCTCGCTTTTTGGTATTTGTAAGTAAACACACATGATTTATAGAATATTTTATTCCAGTTATTTTGACTTTCCCTTTCACCTCTTTAACCTAGAAAATCTAGAGTGCTTTAATAACCAGTGTCCTTGTTAGAAACTTATTATGTGGCTCTTTTTGGAAAGGCAAGTTGAATATGTGGCATAGTGTAAGGAATTTTGATGTAATTTGTTTAGAGAGGCTGTTGCTTGACAAACCTTTTCTGAACGAGCTACATGGTAACTGAGAAATTGGAAATCTCAGGGCTGGGCTGGATAATGGACAATAGATGCTTTCACTTCTGTTGCCTGTTCAAATCCAATCTGTCAAAGATTGAAAATTGTTCCCTTTCCATACTGGGCAAGTGGCCTGTGAGTAATTAGTTGTTTGACTCTGCCTGGTGCCTGATTACAATTTGCCCACAAGACAAAAACGACACCCCATTTGGCACCATGGCCAGTCATTTCAAAAGCCGAAGCTGAATCAGCAGCCGTCTTTGCTATGTTCTCCTCCAGATCAGGGCCAAGATGTTTTATTGTGCAGTGTGGACATACTTGTATTTTGTTGTCCCCAGTTTAGTTCTCTGTAACACCTGTCATAAGTACGCTGTGTAACATAGCAAAAAAGGGCTGGTTCAATGAGTGATCAATGGTTTAGCCCATCCACAGCTCCCCTTGAGGAATAAATATCACCCCAAAACACACTCTGCTCCACAGTATCTCTGCATTCCCTAAGAGCTATGTGAGACTTAGTCATGCATTTTCAGTTGACTCATGCACAGCTAAAGACAAAGGGAGGAAATATTACAGCAATTAAGTGACACCAATTTATCAAGGAAAAATCAAAGCTTGCTAGAAATGATGGCTTGCGAGTTCATCCAATCTCAGAATAGGGCAAACCAAGAGGCAATCATTTCTGGGCCAGGAGCCCCAGCCTTTCACAGGGAGATATTTCCACAAAGATGAAGTGGGTTTGAGCCATTTTTTCAATGGACTAGGCACAAGGATGCTTCTCTTTGACACAAAGGTGGCATTGCCCTATTTTTTTTTCATTTCTCTCTTGCTTTCTTTTCCTTAAGCAAACTGAATAATTACAGCCAAAAAAAAAAAAAAAAAAAAAAAAAAAAAAGAAAAAAAAAAACAAAACTGCATGCTTTATTTATATTTAATTTCCAAGATTTGACTTAAGCTTGTGGGAAGTACGAAAACTCCCTCAAGCTTTTGAGGGCTCTGCACCCTGGATGCCAACTGCTGCTTAGTCCAAATTGGTGTTTATGATCCTCCTGCTCCTATACACAAACACTGAATTTCTCTTGCATGCCAAATACCCTCTTTGGTATTGCCAAAACTCTTCTTCTGTCCTATTGCCAAAACTCTTCTTCTGTCATACGCATTAGCTCCAGTTTTCTATAGTTTCTGCAACGACTGCTAATAAAGTTGTAGAGCCAAAAGCTGGTTGATAGAGGATGAAGTAAGTTTTGGATAGAATTATATGAACATAGAGAAGCCCTTCACTTTTTAAAGAAAAGATGATGTCAGTAAGAGACAAGGACCTGCAGAAATATAATTGTAAAGAAAAACAGGAGAGAGAGATGGGCAAAAGTGAGTGAGAGAGAAGATGGAAAGATGGGAGAGCGGGTTGGGAAGCAAGGGTTGGATGAGGAGCACAGACAGAGATAAATAGAAGGAAAGATTTAATTAAGGTTAAAGACAAAAGAGTTGGCAATAATAAAACAGAAATAAGTGGTCATGAGGAACATAAGGAAAGAAGAAAAGTTTAAGTAGAAATTATTTAAGGTTTATTTCTGAGCCTACAGTTTTAGCCACATAGCTCCTGGTGAAATGACCAGGAGTGAAATAGCTAAGATCACTAGTTGTCTTTCAAAATCTCGACATTAGAGTTTATTTTGTAGAAATGTTAGAGATGATATTACTATTGTGCAATAATATATAATAACTAATGACAAAATATACAAGCGAGTATCTACATATGTTAGAAATACTGGCTAGTAGAAAGAAACATAATGGTCCAGTTACAAATTAAATACGGACTAGCAGAGACAGTTCCATATCTTGTCTAAAATCAAAAGCATGGGGAAATAGTCAAAAAGGATTATTTTATTTTTAGCACAAATTCTGTGTTAGTTTGGATTCTTTTTTATTCTGAAGTTTTCTGCTTTTGAGATAAGATAATTATGTGTTTTGGGAAAGGAGTGGTTGAGATGAGCAACCTGATCTAGTGGAAAATGTCCCTGCTCACTGCAGGGGGGTTGGACTAGATGACCTTTAAAGGTCCCTTCCAACTCAAACCATTTTATGATTCTATGAGATGAGGAAATGCCTCCATTACCCGTTGAACGTTCAGAAAGTCACACTTGCATTCAAGACTCAAGCATTAGAATACCTCCAGCATCCAAAAAAAGTATCAGGATTTACAAAAGGACAAAACATCCTAAGTGCACCTAGGGTGATGAGCTCTTTTTGAACTAGACTGTAAGCATGACAAAATGGTGCTTTGGAACTCTAAGATCTTTTGATGACATGATTCCCATTACAGGTGCTGAACATTTGGAAATACTTCTTTGCTCTCTTAGAAGTCCAGCTGTGCTTCTAACTCCCTTTTAATTATCACTATTATCTATTGATGAAACCAACACAAAATATGGGGCAACATTTTCTAAAAAATAGGTCCTAGCCTCATTGAGGTGCCTTCTTCTCTTAAAATCATGATCTTGTGTGAGAGGGAATTTTCATTCCCACCCATAAGGATTTGAGGGAGAAGGTGTTGAACCCACCAGTTGATGCAGCATGATAATCTGCGCTAATCCCTCCTAATTTAATCTGTTTTTCCATTTCATCATTTTAGCATCTGAAGCCAAGACTGGCTCTCTTGACCACTTACCCCAGAGTATTTATTTGTGCAGTACACTGGTAAAATGGGAAGGTGAAGAGTCAAAATCCTCACCATAAACGGGCTACAAAGGCACATATTCCTGCCCTGTACAATAAAAGTCAGCTTGTTCATGCACAGTACGTGCTGATGGAGGCTTCTGTGGAATATCATTTACAGCCGTGTTGTCTTTGTAGATGCCTTCTACGATGTGAGAACACTGATGAGTGGAGGGGGAAGGGGCCGACCTTCCACTTACCATATGGAAAACATCTGTATCGGGCAACATAGCACTCTCTAAAGAAATGTGTTGCTGTTTCATAGTTTCTTCAAAGTGTTATATAGACAAAAGGTATCAACTTGAATTTTTACCAGGGTTGACTGTCACAACCTCTAGAGCCGTTTACTGTAATACCAAAGTATTCTTTTAAGTGAGACAGGCAGTAGTGTTTTACACTGTCTCACACAAAAAGAATGTAACATCAACTAGAAAAGTATAGACTAGTCAAAATGCTCCAAAAATAAAACAAAAGAAACAATATCATGCCCTTTTATTGTGGCCCTTTAACTCCAGTCCTCTGAGAACAGCGCTGATTGATGTTGGTGATGCAACCTAAAAATTAATGTCAATTACCCGAAAAAAAAATGTGCATAAGCAACACTAAGGGTCTGATTTCAGTCCGCAAAAGTCAGGAAATTCAGAGCTACTGGAGAGCCGAAAACCTGGATTTGACATTCCCATCTTACCAACAGCCATTCTTCTGGGGGGAAGAGGAGAAAGAAAGAAAAAAGGAGTTACACTATTGCAATAAATAATGTGGCTGAGACAATGTGCTCTCTCTTTGCTGAAGTCCGGATCCACTGGGTCCCATTAGCTTTAAGACCAGGAACTGCAATGTGTTCTGGGTTTGGGGCTCCGTAACTCCCCTACCACCTTTCTGCTTTTTTTTCATATAAACTCTTCTGTTGCTTTACTAACAATAACATTTAATGAGACCTGACTAAACTCTTCATTTACAGTAATTATTTACTGTTCTTGTATTTCCAGACATCGGAAGTGGGGGTGTTGCTGTGAGCGTGATTAGCGCATGTTATGTATTTGATGCAGTAACTGCGCATCCAAACGGGATCGACCCCGCACTCTTTGATAAATGAACATGCAGCAATCGAGCTGTTCTGGTGTCAGCATGCACACAAATCAAAATGTTCTTACATCAAAGGAGTACTTATGAAAAAACTTTCATACAGCATTTAAATATTCCTCAATGTTATTAAAAAAATATGGGCTGCGATATCATGAAAAGCCCTTGATGGAGTTACAAGCGGGTAATCCATCTCCCTATTCGTAAGCCTCTATTTAATGACTGAACAATGGCAATCAGCCAGAAGAATCTTATTGCCTGGCCAGTTTGTTTTCAGACAAGTATCAGTTTTATAGATGTGCATATAAATATATGTCTTCTCTAAAACTGGATACAAAAGAAAAAGAGGAGATGTGGTACTGAAGAAGGGAGTTTGGTGTGATGGCTCAGACCACCGAGATATTGTTAACGGCATTGGTATGTCCTAGCATTTCAAAATAAGTTTCATTTAAGTAAAGTAGCAAGTAATGTGTATAAATAGGTCTATGGAGTAGGAGTGTAGTATGGAAGTTCAGAGTCAACCTAGTTATTTCATTTTCTTCACAAAGTAAATATTCCTGCCCCCTCCATAGACCGATCAATCAGAAGTGACCAAAAGGAATTTTCAGTCAGTTCTAGGAAGGACATTTTGGAATTCTGCTGTTCTCAGCACCTGCCCAATACTTCCAGGATAGGACATTTTGCCAAGTCATTAGGCAGGTAAGGAACAGATGGAGAGACATTTGGAAAGGTTATAGATAACTTGAGCTACATGTTAGAGAGACTTTAAGTCCATCTTGCCTTGTGAACCAGCTTTTCCAACATATGAACGTGGATATAATGCCATTTAAAAAGTAGAATGTAAAAAAAAGCCTGGCATTCCTTGTTGATCTCAAGTTTCTTGGTGCATCCTTACAGCTATAACTTGCCAGAAGCTCTTTGAAGGTGCAACAAGGTCTCTTTTCTGTACAGGCTGCCTTGCACAGGAGCCTGCAAGGCTCTGAGCAGTCTTCACCTGCTGACCAACGTGCCATTAGTACTGGTAGTGCTCATTAGACCCCTGTCTAAATACAGGAAGGAGTCCACCTGTCCTGCAGATAGCTGCTGTTGGGAACTGCAGCAGGACCCGGCCCTGCGGCATGAGTGATGACTGGGAGGAGACTGCCCTCTTCACATGTCCCCACTTGCTCGTTTACAAATGAAGCCACCCACAGTTGAGCTCTCCGTATGCTCGGCATGTGTCAGTGTTGAGATCTTAATTGCAGGCTGTCAGAAGATAGTGAGCAGGGCCACTATCACACAGACCAAGTCAGGGGATCTGGTGTTGTTCACAGGTGACCAGAATATTCCTGTTACTGTTTTGGTTTTTTTTCTTCTCTTACTTGCTTTGCATATACTGAATAAATCTGTTCTTCATACTACTTCCTTTCGACATCCTCATGCTTAGATCTTGCTTGAATGGGGTAAATGTGTCAGTACTTTGACATGGCTGGCCAATACTAAAATGGATTGTTATTTAAGGGAGGAGCATCTTTCTGTGATTATCACCAATTACAAGTAAAGTCTTAACTGTTCAAAGGAATTAACTGCTCTGCTTTATACTTTTTACAGGCACATTGCATCCTTTGCATAAGGAGTAGGACATCTTGCATATAATTAAAGAATAACCTTTAATTGCCTAAATTATAAATGCTTCCTGTCATCAAAAATCAAATAACTGTATCAATATATGCCTGGATTAAAGTTCAAATTAGGGATAAAGCTTTGTTTTGAAGGATGAGGGCATTGGGTTTTCATGCTTCATGGACCATTTTTTAAGTTTGGATTTGATCCTGGTCTTCAGAAGTTCAGGAGGGACCAGAAAATATATTTTGATTCAGGGCTCTTTCTAATATAAATGTCATAAAACCTGTTAGTGTATAATAATTTATTCTACTGCTAAAGTATTATTGTAACTGGTGAAACTGCCTCAGCACTTGGAATTTTTTTTCTCCAGTGTGTTGCAGAAAAACACGTGAAAGATCGATTGAATGCCATTCTGCAGCCTAATCCTGGGTAATTTATTCAGTTTTACCTGAGAGAAAGGTCCAAATATATGTTCTTCTGGTTTTAATCAGTCCAACTACAATTGATTCAACTTTTGCCTGAATAAGGAGTGAGTAAAAACTGAGCAAGAGCCTCAAGATTTGGCTCTTATTCATTAACCTCAGGGCAGACTTCATTTTGTATGATTTTTAAGCTATTAAAATGTTGGTTGGCTTCCATTTGAGCTCAAATTCCTAATATCACCAAATAATTATGTGTAGATGATGAAATGAAAAAACAGGCATGTAGTCTCCAAATGCGCGCTTCAGTCTGGGTGGCTGAAATGGCTCATAACATTCAATGCATGAAAATGGGGTGGATTGAATAAATTAGCAGAATCACAAAAGGAAACCACTATAGGAAATAGTTTTACACGTGTAATCACTGAAATACTCTAGTGAATGTGTCAATCTGTACTAAATAAATATATTTGTTTATAGACATGCTCTGTATTAGCTTCCACTCTTTCACAGCACTTTGCCAAACAAAATCCCACTAGAAGTAGGATGTTCGCACCCGAGTAGGAGTTTCTTGGATAAATATTTTTTCTATATTGAGACCAAAACCACTTCTACAAATTTCAGACTTTGATTGAAATAGTATATTTCTTTGGCTTTTTTTTTTTAATATATTTTTTTTTTTATGCTTCCCATCTCCTCCACTGGCAACCACTGATGCATTACCTTAATTCCTCTTACCTCCCACCGCTCCGGTGAGCAGGCGCCGGGCTGCAGACAGACTGCATCAGTCAGTAAGGAGCAGGGCTAGAAGTGGCCGCACCCGAATGCCGCCACCAGCAAAGGGCCTCGGAGCCTGAGAAAATTTCTCTGTTTACACACTGACTCTCTGCCCTGCGTTGTTGGTTGGGTTCTCATTTCCCCAGTGAAATGCAAAAGGAGAATAGAGATGCTATGTCCTCTGCAGAAAACATTCATAGGATGTTTTCAGGGGGTGGGGGAAGAGAAGTTATGTTGCAAAATATCATTAGATGCTCCTTTTCATTGCGATTTCAACAGTTTCAATAAAAGAATGGAGGTGAACTAGCTTCTTTTGCCCAAATAATTTAATTTATTTCAAAGTAGTACCTTCTCCTCCTATCCAATATCTTCCAGTTTCAGCATCCATTTCTGTACATCTGGTATTTTAGCCATTACAATGGAAAATATAATGTAATGAAAATAATAATTATGGAATAGCATACCGTGTTTTCAAAATGCCGTGTATTAGCTCTGTAATCAAGCAATTCTAAAAAAAAAAAAAAAGTTTTCAGCGAGTGATAGTATTTCTGTTTCAAAAGCAGGGGAAATTGAAACACAGAGGCATTAAGTGGTTTGTCTGAGGCCACACAGCGAGTAAGTGTCGGAGCTGGGAGCAGAGCCCAGCCCTGGCTCCTGCCCTTGTACTCAGACTGTACCACACCATATTGTTTCCAAATAAATTCGCTAAAAATCGTATGCTGACTCGTAAGCAGTGGTGACATGGAGGGGCAATTTAACGTCTTGTCTCACTTCCTACAGAAAAAAAAACCCCGAGTCTCTCCAGCAGCAGTTGGAAACCTTAAAAAGTCCAGAAAAGCCATCCTTGGAGAGAGTGAGCCATCCAGGTTATTTCATGCTGAATTACTCTCAGGTTGAAGGAGTTTTTATTATTAGTGATATATTTTCACATGGGAGCGCTGTGACTGTACAGTGCCCTGAGTCATAAACCAGAGGTTTCAGTATCTCACCATACCTAAAGTCTTTTCTTTGTATGTCTCAAGGCTTCTAGCTTTAACTTCATTCTCAGACATAATAAAGTTGCCTGCATACATTATTGCTGCCGTTCAGCTAAAGCAGCGAGTTGAGACACATCAGGAGAGGAGACGTTGGCCTCCGAGCAACTCAAAGTGTTTTGACCAGTTTGATGTCAGGCAGTAAAATTATTAATGAACTAATTGCAATGCTCACGAGGAGATCAGAGATATTCGGGAACCATTGCATTTCCATTGTGATGGGGAGATTACGCTTTCCCAACTATGCTGGGGTCCAACAGGTTGTATCCATCAAGGTTCAGTGCCTCATGGAGACCTGCTGTGTGCTTTGCCACTGGCATGTCATGGGTAGACAGTTTTGGGCCATTAAACCCACAGTGATAATGACTTGCTGGATTTTGGCTTGCTGTACAGGAGGAGTAGCCCACTCCTTTGGTCCAGAGAAGGGTGCTGGTGGAACCCAACTACAGGTTTTACAGCCTGGGGGAAGGAATTCCTCTCTCTTACTGCTAACCAAGAGCAGCGTGTGAGTGAAGTAGGGCTCAGGGGAGGAATTTCTATCACTGTGCTAAGCGGCGTCGCCTTTTCTCTGACAATTAAAAAGGGTTTCTTGCTCTCAGACAAATAAAGCCTATTAAAGTTGGTGGCAGTGATGGGAAGAACTTTGCAAAAATATGTTTGTTTTTCAAAGCTGGCTGCCAAGTATTGTTTTATAGTTCCATTTTTTCCTTCTTTTTTCTCCACTGTTTACAGTACCCTCTGAGAAACTTAAAATGATCTCTCTCTCCGTACCAATTTTATATTTTTTTTTTCTTTTGGCAGACATTGGTACCCCACTCCCACACCCCAGTTCTTGCTGCAACAGAAGCCATGATCCTTTTGCCTTGTTTTTCTTTCTTATAATATCAGCCCAGCCCTGAGAACAGCATTTCCTAGTTGACTGCAGCATCACAAATTTGGCAGAATGAGCTGAAGGACAGCAGTACAAGCCCTACATTTCATTCTCCTTCTGCTGGTGGTATTGCATGAGGTGTCTGAGAAATACATTTGGTCCTTGTTTTTCAGAGATCCTACGTTTCCATCAGCCTTGGGAATGTCATTATTCCCAGTAGCAGAGAGCAACAATAACAAAGTTGGGTAGTTGAGATCTAGACTATGTTCTTTAAGAAACTTGGATGATATATCTTGGCTAGATCTTGTTCCTGGACACAGCAACACAGTTTTATGTGATTGTTGAAAAAGTTTGCACCGTTGGCAGATAAAAGGTAAAGCAAAGCCCAGAACTGACTTCGCTGGAAAGCATTTTGTTACAAGCTGTTGAAGGGTGGTTTACTGAAACAGTGCTTTTATCAGTGCATGATGTTTATGGTCACCTACAGAAAGTGTGCTGGTGATCTCAGACACTTCCTGGAGGGCAGGTACTCACGGCGTGGAAGCCACTGCTGTCGCTGGTGTCCCCCTGGATGGCTGAAGACTCAGGGAATAGACCTGAGGAATAAAGTTGTTTCATTTGTGTTTCTTACACCTAACTGCAGTTTCTCAGGGACTAGCTTGAGCGCAAATGTGATTGTGCTTCCAGAGGGACCATTACTGTATGGATTAATGGTTGCTGTAGCTTTCAGCACGTTGGTCTGACCCCATCGTAAAGGAAATCCATGAGCGTTCATGAATACAGCAGGGCAGATCATCTGGAGCATCGTACGAGTTTGTAATATACTAAACCTGAGTGTTCATAGATATATATTTGGAATTGTTATTAATTCTTGACCATGTACTGGACTTTATATACATAAAACTTTCCCTCACCCTCTGAGCGGTATCAGACATCTGTGCTTTGGCTGCTGATTAAAGATGGGTTTGTAGAATTGGAGCCTTCAGTGCTATTGTTTTAAATTGGAGAGAGAATTATCCATTATATTTCTTTTGTAACACGTATGCACTTTTAGTAAGGAGAGTTTCTATCCACACAAATTTATTTAAGCTTAAACAGAAGCAACTAATTCTACACAGCATATGGATTTTCTTTTTTAAACAATGTTGCTTATACTTTGCCTCCTAAACTAATTATTATTTTAATCTCTAAATAAGCTGACACTTCTTTGCATGTGGTTTGTCTATGCAGGCTGGGAAAAATTAGAGGAGTAACCTTTTAATCACAGAGGGTTTCATGTAGATGTTTTTATGTACAAAGAGCTATGAATCTATCCAGGATGACTTGTTTGATATTATGGCGGGCTAATGAAATTTCAAAGTTAACGTTCCCGAAATAAAATGGAAAGAAGACACAGGGAGAAAAGGAGCAGATTTAAAATTAGAGAATCATTGTGTTTTATGGGTTCCAGGTTATTTGGAATGGAATGAAAGTTAATGCTACATCCTTTTTTTTCCATCCTGCCAGCCAGTGTCTGATCCAAGAATGTCTCTTATTTAAAGGGCAGGGCTCCCTCCACTGTTCTTAAAGAAAGGCTTTCCCTGTCTGAGATCTAATCCTCCCTGATTTTCACAGTAACATTGTAAGACTGCATGAAGAGAATTATTTAATGAGAAGAAGTTTTGCATATGATTCCCCTATCATAAGCCTGTTCAAGTCATATGGTTCGATTTACATTTATGCAAATATCAGAGAATAGAGTAAAGGAGGAAAGGACCGTGGCATGTCACAAACAAGATGTGCCTATTTGTATTTATGTTTGCTAATGAAGTTCAGCCAGAACTTGCTCTTTGATTCTGATGTCTCTGTCTGCCATTCCACTTTATGCATTGTAATTAAACCACTTGCCCACACACATACAAGAGGACACCAAGAAAGGGAGACTGCAAGTTTTAAACTTATACAGGACCAATAATTCAGGATTTATCACCTTTAAGTGATAGAACAGACCTGTAGTATGACATTGTGCCTTAGCTTTAATGTAAGCAGAACTGCAGACTTAAA
The DNA here is from genome assembly GCF_000700745.2 of Antrostomus carolinensis. Lineage (NCBI taxonomy): Eukaryota > Metazoa > Chordata > Aves > Caprimulgiformes > Caprimulgidae > Antrostomus > Antrostomus carolinensis. Next base: position 40,323 of record NW_010297062.1, on the reverse strand, counting down.
CTGATGGAGCATTTGGCCCAATAAACTTTAATATATAGGATGCCTGTTGGAGATGTTTTACCCTAAACTTTCCAAATTCTATCCCAAATAAGAATTAAACATCAGCCTACTCAAAAATCACAGCTGTTCCTTTCTCTTGCCAAAATTATTCTTTCTCATCATGATACAGCTGTGAAATTATTCACTAGTGTAAATTGTCAACTGGAAACCATTGCTAGCTAAGGTGCCTGTTCAGAAGTCTTAGTTTTCTAACCTGAGATGTTACCTTATTGAGGAGTGCTCACAACTTCAGGTTTGGCTGGGACTTTCTGTAAATCACAGCTTCAGTATATCTTGTGTTAATAAACATCTGATTTTCTGTCCCTAAATTGGTCATATGAACTCTTGAGTAAAACTGTTTCATTTCATGTGACCTACTGGGGGGACAGGAGTTTTGCTGTCCCCTTCATGGGATCGTTCTTTGTGGTCCTTCATAATATGCTACCTTGAGCTACCACTACAGGAGAGATGTGGTACCAAAAAAAAGAGTAGAAAATAGATGATTTTTCATGAAATTTGAGGAGTTACTTGGCCGAGGCCTTTTTTTCCAGGTTGCCTTTTTAAGCTATTAGTTTTCCCTTCTTTCACTAAAATAAGGGCAAAGCATGATTTTGCTTTTAGATGACTAACAGCAGTGAACACTGCTCATCTTTTCTGCTTCATTGTAGCTCCTTTCCCACTGTTGGAACCCCCCACACACACACACTTTCTTTTATTAAATATTGATAGTGTTCCCAGGGAAGATCTTTATATCACAATCCCATGTGCTTTGATAACTTAAAGGTGCAACTTTTTCAGGCGATGGTTCTTATACTATAGGCAGATAGAGGATGCTTGGGAAGCTATGAGAAGGTTCTTCACGTGGTCTCTAGATGGGCTGGGGTCAGGACTGGGAAGTAGAGGACTAAGCAGCAAAAGCATCATGCCTCTCCCGGGAATGGGAGCATACAGCAAGAGAGGACTGGGCAAGGTGAAGGTCATATTTCTGCTTTCACTTTGGTCCAGCCTGCTTAGCCTCTGGGTGTAGATAGCAGCAATCTGTCCTTTCACCTTTAACGAGGTCAGAGAAGGGGATGCAAAAGCTTGTCATATGATAGCAAGGAGCTAGAATACTTTCTATTAGAGCTAGGTTGGCCAAATAAGGTTATATCATGGAATGGAATCTGTTCTGGGAAGGTGAACTGTGTAATTTGTGCCAAGCTAGGTGATTTCCCATGTCTAAAAGGTGGTCCCTTGACCACCCGCACACATAGTGGGTATGGTAACAGGCTGACAGACCTTCAACTGTGGCAAAGAGTCAGCCCACAGCAGGAAAAATCAAAACATAGGCTGGTAGACAGTAAATTTTGAGAGAGAGCATACAAAAAATTTGGATGCAGTAGGCACTTTCCCAAAAAGGGCTCCAGGAGGGACCATGGGCTTATGTTATCTCCTGACATTGGGCTATAGCATGATGTATCCAGCAAAATGGATACAGCTATGGCTTGCCACTTTAATCCCACATCAAGAGGCTGCATCATTCTCTGAGCCAAATAATTAATTCTCAGCCAAATAATCATATTTGGTTTTTAAAAATTGGGTACCGCCAAAGTGGCATCAAGCACCCAAAAGTCATCCAAACCCTTTAAATTATATCAAACCACATTAAATGACTGCCACATACATATAAACTCGCTCTTGCAAGGGCACATCCACATGCAAGTTTTATAAAAAACATCTTGCTGTTTCTCTTCACAATTCTTGGCATGTCTCTTAGTGCTATGGATTTGGCTGTATGTAACTTAATGATATATGGTATAACTCAAACTATAGGATGACTGTAAAATAGTTTTGCTATGCATAAAAGCGTTTTGGAGGTTAACCTTTATTATCTAGTAAGGTATCAAAATAAGAACAAAGTGTTACCTTGTTATGGAATGGGATGAATCAAACTCTCTCCTCTGAAATACAGATTTTCAAAACACTTACCTTTAAGCTGAGGTTGAAGGTATACATTGTTTCTGGGTAAAATACTTCAATTTATGGCTAAATTCCATAAAAAAATATGCATATATCAGAATCACTTTCTCTGGCTTGGGAAGGAAAAATGTGTTGTTTTCATTATTGCTGAACTTCAAAATGGCTTAAGGAATTTTGTTGGTCCTTTCCAAAGAAATTGAACTTCAGGCCGAGATTAAAGCAGAGGAAATTTTAGCCCAAGGGCAAATGTTTCAGAAAGTTTAAAAGTATGTGAAACAGGGAGTTAAGTAGGAAATAGTTTTCAAGCCTAACTATAGCCCCAGTAGTTATAATATATTGCTAAATATAGACTGGTGGGTGTGTCCAACTTTCTAAAGGTGTTATCCTCCCTCCTCTGAAACTTGCTTCTAAAATGACCTTTTCAGGGATATAGCAAACCGTATAATATTGCCCATGTTGGAAAATGTTAAACTTCATTATTTCCCAGGTGAGCCCAGCCAAGCCCAACTTTGCTTTGCAACCAAAATTCCTTTCGCAAAATTCAACCTTTTATCTTTCATCTGGATCCAACTTTATACTCGGGTTCATTTATCTTCAAGCAATCTGCACAATAGCCCTGAATATTTTGTTTATGTGCTAAAGGTTGTCACTTGAGTTAATAAAACTCTGTACAAATATCGGGGTCAAGGAGCTAAAAACATTACTTTTGCATCAACTTTAAAATGCCAGCCATAAAGGTCTGGGCAAGCTGCAGATCCAAACTCCCTTGGACTTGCTGCTTGTGGTTGTGGGAATATATTGGATCCTTTCAAAATTATTGGCTAGTCTGTTTTTGTGCATTTCATGTTTGGGTATAGAGTCTTTGGATTTTTTTATTTTTATTTTTAATTTGTTTGCAGTGATACTGTCATGTTTGATGACTGGCTATATATCCCAGAGCTAATATTCTCATCTTTAATGCCACACGCTGCTAGTGCTCTATATGGAAGTATGGTGTTAATGTAAAGGATGCTGTAATGAACATCTTGTACATATTTCCTTTTGCATATTCAGTGTCTGCAAATGTCTCTCGGAATACAAGCTTGCTGTTTTTGAAACTATTTCCTTACAGTTCGGTACAAATATTATTTATATAGCAAGTTGTTGGAGGTTATTCTTTGCTCTTAATGATACTCTGCTAATTCTAGTTTAAGAGAGGAGAAATTGATCTCGCTGAAATTAATTAGAACATTGGTAGAGCCACTAAAAATGGTAGTTATATATGGCACTTCCTAAGTGCTTGAGCTTAAGAGGTACAAACTGTAGTGAAATAGATAACTATATTTTCATTTTCAAAACTGAATGACTGCTGAAGGTGAACCAAATAAAGCAAAAGGACTTAAACTCCTTTCCTTTTTGAAGGCATCATTAATATCAGAGGAAAAAAACCCCACAATACATTTTTAAACTGAGAATATCCCCTTAAAATAAAGGGTTTGCAGTGTGCCTGGGGTAAAAAAGCATAATTTCCTATATTGATTCAGAAAGAGATGTTAAAAATGCATGAAAGTTATTTTAGTGAGACAGTGTCACAGGATCTTTTAAAATTATTTTCTCAAATGCTATTTAACTCTTGTGCTTCTTTACCATTGGAAACACTTGATCCCAGGTTGCAATATATGCGATATCAAATTATTTTGTACTGACCAGGGGGTTTTTAAGATTAATTTGGGTTTTTTTGGGGGTGGGGATTATAATAGTGTCTGTTTACATAGCTTTAGACTCAGACTATAAATTAGATTTGGAAAATTGTAATTATTGAGTAATTTATAGACTATTAAAAAAAGTTAGAAATGATTCTTGAACACAGTGAATAGAGAACACATGCTTATAAAGGACAAACAGATTCAGCATAATAGTGTATTTTTGGCCTCATCTATTTTGCAGGCAATTAACAAAATAGGATGTTACATTTGTGCATATCTCTCCCTCTCCTGAAATAGAGTCACTAACCACTTGTTAACCACACTGATTTTTTAATAGACAAAGTGGTTGCTTATAGCTTCCCCACCAGAAATGTTCAGATTAAGCACACTATTAGATTGCAGCCAGAATAGTCTACACAACAGGAAGAAAGCCTTGCCTTTCTCTCTGCCTTCTTCCCTTGTTTAAGTTGATGTGATAATTCATTACAGATTTTCTCTTTCTTTGACAGAGTGCCTACCGCAGGAATGGGATGACTTTTCTCGCCTGCTAATATGGATGTGGCTGCAGCAACAGGAAAGACAGTGTTATATTAAGGTGATTTTCTTTTCCCCTCCATGGAAGGAAAAAAAATGACAAGCTCCAATGTCTCCGTGTACTAGTGAGTGGGCTGGTTTGTTGTGACTATCTGCTGGCTGCCTCTGTCTCTTTTTCCAGCCCCCTCAATCGTTATTCTTGTTTACTAGCTGGAACTTTTAGCTAATTAATGGCAGGATGTTTGGGATAGGGTGTAGGTGGACGAGAATGCAGATCAGACAATGCTGAAGTTCGCTGCTGTCAGCCTCTCTCTCAAAATGCTATGTCATTTTTATTTAAGTGTTTGGAAGTCTGTATGTTTGCCTAGAGATGTTGTTTTGTAAAAGCAGGACGGGGCAGAAAGAGGACAGAGACAGACCGAGTTATATAGGTTTATATAGGTTACATAAAGGTTATATTGGTTTTCCTCATGATTTTTACAAAAAGAAAAACAATTTTTTACAAAAAAAAAAAAGTTTTCCACTGTTTTCCACTATTTTCTACTCATTTCTCTGCACTAATTATTAAGTGTTCAGGCAATGTAACCCAGTTTAATCCAGTGACAGACAGGCTTTTTGATGAGAGTAATATCAAGTCCAGATCCAAAAATATTCAGAAAAAAAGTGCAGGTAAACTGTACTTTACCAGTTAGAGACTTGTCTTTTTGCAGACTCAAGGATAAGCTAAGTGGTCATCCCCAAGTTCTCAATACTGCCATCTCTGTTTTTATTCTTTTCCTCTCCTCGGGCTTGAGCCATCGTGCTCTGGAATCAAGGAAAGCCTGTCCAGTGATATGCCACTGGATTGGGCCCCTATTCAGAAAAATATAACCTAAAGTATTTAAATAACTGTGTCTGTCTCAGTGGTTCTAGGCTTCGTGTTATGTACTTGCTCAGCATTTGCTGCAGGAAGCAGATGTTGTCTCTGTTGTTGACAAAGGCAGCGTTACTGTTGGATTTGGTTAAAGAAGAAATGGGCTCTTTTTTGCCTTTTTTATATTTTAGTTCCCGCTGGTTGTTTTCAGATTTATTTTTTTAAATCTCAGTCCCTCCTTCTGTGCTTCTTCCCATCCCCTGCTCCTCCAGCCTTTGCTGGCCTCACAAACACATTCATTTCTTCCCATAAAAACTGTATAAATATAGAGCTAACCATGGTGATGCTTGACCAGAGAAAAGGGCTCGTGCTTCAGCCCGTCACCAAGATCTACAGACACGTGCTGCTTGTGTCCCTGTGGTACCCCATGGCTCTAGGCTCTGCTTCAGCCCCTCTTAGCCCAGGCTTGAAATCTAACTTAAACCTGCTATTAAGACAGAGCACTCAAGAGATCGAGAGATCAGCAAAATATTACTTGTATATACTGCAAAATATTACTTTTATATACTTTCCTCCTTCTTTATGCTTAGTATGTGAAGTCTTAATTTTTACTTCCACTGTGTGCTCGTGTGGTCATTTGTTAGTGGTTTTGTTGCCCTGGTTTCCTGGACCTGCTTGCAAAAACTTTAAATATATATATATTTTTAAATACACAGAAAAATGCCTCTTCTCTTTGCAACCAAAATATTGTGAACGTTGTACATCAAATATTACCGCCATTCGTAAATTGCTTTTTTCTTTTACCTGCTTAAGCTTCTGTTTTCTGGAATTAATCTGTGTGTAAAGGACTGAAAGTAATGTGTACAATAATGCAGTGTATTAAATGAGGGTGGGGGGAAGTTTTCTGATGTTCCATCTGTGCTTCTTGAAATATATGATTAAACTTTTCTTTTTATCATCACTCTTATTTTTGTTGGCGTCCTTAATCATGGAAAATTATATGCTTGCTGTAAACATCCAGACTTTTTAAAAGGACACCAGCATTTATTGTATTTGGTTTCGATCTGCAGGGATATAGAGAGAAGAAACCATTTCAGGCTCTGGGTACTGGAATCAAAATTCCTTCCGTAGCTGTATCTCTCCCAGATTTTATATTTTAAAATATGCATAAGCAGGAAAAATACTGGCACTTATTTTTTACTGGTCTACTTAAAGTCCCAGAGAATGAAGACTCAACATACATTTCTCTCAGAAATATGACAGATCATGTTTTTGTTGGTCTGCTGTATGTTTGTCTATCTTGAACGGTCTGACAGGCAATTATTTATAAAATCTGGGTTTGCCCAGTAAACCCATATAATAACCTTTCACTTCTCTGCATAAGCCAGTGAGCTGAATTTAGAGTAAAACAAGGTAGGTTATGTCTCCCTATCTTGGACTAACCCAGTTTATTCTTATTTTGGGAAGTAATCGCTTTTTTCTCATCTTCAGAGTTTTCTTTAACTCTGTTTAAAACAAAAATGAGCCCACTAAGACTCGTGCTGAGTACAGAGCGTGTCGTAGCACCACTTTACATGCTGCAGAAGCAGAGATATATGTTTGAGCTGGTACTACACATTTTACCTTAAACTTTTTTTCTTTATTATATTTATAAAAATCAATTTGAGATTCAGTTAATGGCTGCGTACGAATAACTTTGTGCTTGTGTAATTTCAACTCAGAAATAATTTTGTTTCTTAGCAAGGATTTATATTAACTAATCAGGATATGCTGATTATTTAACATGTTATTCATTACCTGAAGAAGGGAAACAAAACCAATTTCAGCATTTATCAGGAATAAGGCAGCATAACACTTGTACAAGATTTTTTCCCAGTTCAATGTCTGCCTTGCTGTGTGGTTATATTACTTAGCTTTTTTGGTTTCTTAGTCCAGCCATCCACAAAGCAGGGATAATAATTCAGCTTGAAAACTGGTAGAGGTCTGGGAGGCACAACACAGGTTTCTAATTGGGCTTCATCTCATTTCCTGACCTGTCCTTCCTCAGGCTTTCTTCTGAGAAAATAAAGATCTTAAAAGGCTCTTGCCTTCATTTGGAAATCAGGAGAAGCCGACAGTGCTCCGTATTTCTCCAGAGACACTCAAGACCTTGCAGAATATTTCCCTCTGGGGTTTTCAGAGTACATTTCTCTTTGTCAAGATCTCACTGGGGGGGAAGGGGGGGGGGGGGAAAGTGTTTTCTGGCACTTCTTAAATTTAGATGAACCTTAGCGTTGTATTAACGTTCTGCCATCAGCCGTGTGTAGATCTTATAAAATGTTTTATAGCTTCCAGTCTAGCTCGTACAGAATGTTTCGTAGTACATAAACACTTTACTAATAATTTAAGAGTAAATAGATGGTGACATTAGTCACAAGTCTAACCTCTAGTTGGAACTTGCCTAAGTAAGTGAATCATCTCATCCAAAGTTAGGCTTTTTATACCTCTGCTATATATCTACACTGAGCGGCGGAGCAGCTAGGGAAACGCGGTGGTGGCATGCATTAAATCCAGGGCTTTATTCGGAGGGCACAGAGCCAGCGCAAAGCAACGGAGCCATCCCTGAAGGAATTGAATGTAAATTTGATGGTTTAAATAAGGCCAGATGCCTTAAAAAATTATTTTGAAAGCTGTATCTTTAATGTAGCCTTTAACTTCATTTTTTTTTTCCTTCTGCTTAAGATAATGATGTTGCCTTTACGAAATTATAAGAAAAAACATCTCTCATCTATTGTGGGGAGACGAAAATCAGATGCTTTGACTTGTATAAATCACTGAAATGTTGGCAACTGAAACAAACTTTTAGAAGGCAGATGACTGCAAATTTGAAGGAAACCTTCATATTTTACTGTTAAAAGCCTTCTAACTGTCTAGAGAGCACTCTGAGACACTACATTAATAGCCATTCTCAGTAATCAAGCTCCACTATACTTATATACTATTTTTCCTAAACAAGATAGATTAGTAGTGGAAGAAAGCTGGAAAGACAAATAAGGAAAATCAAGAACTAAAATTATAATAATACAGTTTCATTTTACATTTTATAGCTCTCTTCTCAATTTGTGATTGATAATTCATCTTAATTCCTATCAGACAGAAATATTGGCACGAGAGTCTTATACCAATATCTGTGTATTTCTGGACGAGTCTTCATCCAAATGCTTTGCAGATTTTCTTACTGATTTTGTGAAGATGTGATCTGTCAATCTTTGGTACTTGTATGACTTTGATTACTGTAATATCTGAGTGCCTCACAGTCTTCCATGTATTTATGCCCGCAGCACTGCTTTGAAATAATGTGTTGGTATCTCCGTTTTTTCTGAGGCACGGAAAGGCTAAATGACTCGCCCTGTGTTGGGAAACCTGGAGTGGTTCCAAAAACCTGGATTTCCCAAATTCATACTGATGTTGATAACTTTGAGACTACAGGAAAGATGTTGAGGTGCTGGAGCGGGTCCAAAGAAGGGCAACAAAGCTGGGGAAGAGCCTGGAGAACAAGTCTTATGAGGAGCGGCTGAGGGAACTGGGTTTGTTTAGCCTGGAGAAAAGGAGGCTGAGGGGAGACCTTACTGCTCTCTACAACTACCTGAAAGCAGGTTGTAGTGAGGTGGGTCTCAGTCTCTTCTCCCAGGTAACAAGCAATAAAATGAGAGGAAATGGCCTCAAGTTGCACCAGGGGAGGTTTAGATTGGATCTGAGGAAAAACTTCTTCACCTAAAGGGTAGTCAAGCATTGGAACAGGCTGCCCAGGGAGGTGGTGGAGTCACCTTCCCTGGTGGTATTTAAAAGACGGGTAGATGAGGTGCTTAGGGACATGGTTTAGAGGTGGAATTGGTAGTGTTAGGTTTACGGTTGGACTCAATGATCTTAAAGGTCTTTTCCAACCACAACAATTCTGTGATTCTGATTCTGTGAGTCATTTTCCCTCTCCAGTGAAAATGATAGGTGTATCAGGAAGCACGTCATCCAGCCCTACAGGTTAGGAGAGAAAGTGGCAAAAACAGTGTCCAAGTGGATCTACAAGAGGAATTTGGGGAGGAAGAATGTAATCACTCAATTTGGATCCAATCCAGGACTCAACGCTTGAAAACCTTCTGGCTGAAATATGACACAGCCACTTAACAGCCTTGTGCAGAAACATAAATGTTACATTTCCACCAAAACGTGGACTGTGGGACACTTTCCCTCCTCCACACTCTGCTGTATTTCTGCATCAGGAATCACCACGCAGGACGTACTCGTTAAAAAAATCCTACTTTGGCAGTGCCAGAGTGTTCTTCCCTTGATCTCCTCCCAACCTGCCTTTACATAGTGCATCAGAGCTGCAAGAAATAATAGGAGAAACACAATTAAGAAAGGTAAATGCCCTCTTTTAAATGAGGCAACAGCTGCAATGGGTGTTCACAAAGTAAGATGTTAACTTTTAATAAATGAACTAAGTCTGAATCTACTAAAGTGCAGCTGAAATGTGGTGGCTGATCTTCAGCCTATAACTAGACCTGGAAGAAGAGAAGGTGTAAGATACCTGAAGCCACAGCAGCATTCAAATAGTCAAGAGTCAATAAAGTGCGTTGGCTCAAATCAGTTCTGTTTAGCTCTCATTTCCATAAGTATTTAATTAATCTGCAAAATAAAAAAACCCGAAGAAACGATTGCGTTTCTTGTACTGACATGATTTCTTCAGATCTGCAAATGAAATGGCAGCAAATGTATGTCAAGCCTAGGTGAAAACAAATCTGAAACATTGCTGCAGAAGGGGAAAGAAGGCTTTTATGGGAGCAAGGCTCCAGCTGAGCTTCTCCCCCCAAGCTCCCTTGCTCAGATCATTGTGTATCTGCTGATCATCAGTGCTGAAATCTGCTGCACATGCACAAATTTTGTTGTAGCTTCAAGTGAATTATTTCAGTAAATTAGACATGATCTGTCTAATGTTCTCCATGTCACCTTGCCCTTACTTTACTATTAAAAGAATTTCTATTCCCCTGTTTTGGAATGTTATCAATGTCTTCCTAGTCCTAAATTTCCACTGTTCAGCACAATTTGGTGTAGAGAGAATGCAAATAAATTGAAGCCATTATTAAGGGATGCTTTTAGTACCTAGGAAAGGTACTTTGAAAGTCAGCTTTTCCATGGAAGGTGCTGCTCTTATTCATCTTCTCTGGGATGGTGGCAAAATTGATACATGGCTTCTGTAGGGCTTGAACTAACAGTTGAGGTCAACTTCGAGGTCTCTCTCAAACTCATATGCATCCCACTTGTCTCCTCACTGTGAAAATTAGACACAAGCCCAAGAGGAAAAACATGACATATTCTTCCACTGGAAGATCAAGAACTGTACTACTGAATATTCCAAGGTAAGACAAAACAAAATAACCTTGGTCTGACTGGACTCGTATAAATGTCACTGGAGATTTTTTTTTTTTTTCCTGTTTGACAGTTGCTTCATGAGTATTTCCACACTTTGGTCATCAGAACTTTGTCCTCGAGTTTGGAAGTGAAATAGTTATAAGTTATTTCTCATATGTGGTTGGATTTTAGAGTCAGTACAGTGGTAAACAGCTCTCTTGTCTTTCTGCAACTGTTGTTTTTGACTAGTGGGTTAAGAACCTTTCACATTTTAAGGGCAAATGTATTTTGAAACAGATTCTGAGTTGGTTACTTTTATTCATGGTACCCAAACAGGTGTAGCTCTGCTGATGTGTCTAGAAGAGACAGAGAGTATGTATGAACATTTTCCCTTCAACAAAATCATCCAAGAAATGGCCAAAGCTCCATCCACATACAGGTTAATGGGAGCAGAATGAAGATTATTCCACCAGAACTCTGGAGTTCAAATATCTGTTAGTCTCTGTGCTCCAAACACCATTAAACCTCTTTGGACAGATGTCCATGAAGCCTCATGTCTGTGAATGGGTCATATGTAGGAAATTAATGTCACCTTGGGATCACATATATGCTACTGTCAAACTAAATGAGAAGGAAAGGCTTGACTATGGACTGTGATATGAGGTGTGGCCGTGCTTGCAAGTTACAGTTTTTCCAATGGTATGGTAGTGAAGATAAAATTTGGGATAAGCAGCCAAACTTTTGAATTTTTGGCCAAAGTCCAAACCTTCCCCATTTTTGCCACAGCTAGTTTTTATATGTGTTTTTTACGGTGTTGAAGTTGGGCTTGTAGGTGATGCTCGATTCATTTTTATTTTGTTGGGGCTTGTTTTATTTGCACTTTGGTATGTATTTGTGGTGCACAGTCTGAAGGGATTTTGCATCTTAGTTGGTTTCTTTGGTGGTCCTAAAGGCAGGGCAAAATTAATGCAGCACTTAAAGAGCCTGTTATTAAAACTTTATTCATAGGTGAGCAGGAGAGGCATAGAAAATTTATTTATTTATATGCATATATATTAAATAAATATGAATATACATATATTCATATTTTTCAAGACTGAATACCAAAAAACAGCTCTGCTTTTACTAATCCAAAAGCAAACTTGACACTGTTTTAATAACTCTGCAGTGAAAGTAGATTTATCCTTGTAAAGATAAAGATTTTTACTTTGTGAAAATAATTTTACTACAACTTTTGGGTTTTTTTCTGTATTACCCATTTTTCTCTCACACAAAGTTTAAGAGATTGTGAAGTCACATGAAGTTTTCAAAAAGTCATCTCTGACCTCCTGTATGATAAAAGCATTTTCATATCTGGAGGTGTGGGGGATTTTTTGTTGGTGGTTTGTTGTGTTTTTTTAAGTCCAATAGAATATTGTTTGAGAGGGAGAGATCTCAAAGGTCTGGGAATAAGTCCCCAGGTTACACACTGAGGGCAACAACATGTATTTTTATAGCACTTGAATGTTTAAGGGAGTTATCAGAGCTGGACACTCACTGCAGAGATACCTCATTGCTCCCTTAAATTGTGTCTGAAATTTCCCTATATTTTATAATACATGAATTGTGCTCTTGGCTGCCATTTCCTTCCTTCAGACTCCCAAAGGTAAGTGGATTGTGCCCTCTGGGGGCTCTCTGCTGCTTTAACTTAGACTTAAGGGTGGTGGGTTTTTTTCTTCTTTTCTTTCTTTCTTTCTCTCTTTCTTTTTTCCTCTCTTTTTTTCTCTCTTTATTTCTCTCTTTCTTTCTCTCTTTCTTTCTCTCTTTCTCTTTTTTTGCATAAAATATCACATTGATTTTTCCCCCCTCCTTGTATCTCTTGAAGGAAGAAATTTATGGCATTTTTACGTCAGGAAGTCTAGCTTTTCCTGACGTTTTATTGCTTTGAATATTTGAAACATTTCAATCCCAGACAATAAATATTACATGATTATTGTTTTCATATGGATAGGCTATTTCCCCCTGTTTTTCCTATCCAACTTTTTACTAGCAAGTGACACCCAAAAATTTATGGATACTAAAAACATTACTATTAAACTTTACTGGGAAGGTCAAAGATAGTCCCTCAATTTGCATGCACTATATGGGGGGGGGGGAAGTTTAAATCATTTTATATGTTTTGAATCCTGTAGTGATACAAACTTACCTCAGAAAAGAAGGTAAGAAGGTTTTCTATTCATTAAATAAAAAAAAAAAAGAAGAAAGAAAATGATCCTATTATAGGTCAAGTCTTGTTTCCACTGAATTAAATGATAGCTCTTGAGGCTTGGGTGGGAAGAGTAATGAACCCCAAGTGAGCATTTCCCAGATTAGCAACTGGTAACCTGCAGATGCAGAATTTACTTGAATTTGGTGGGATGGGTCATACCGTTTTGTAACTCAGAGTGCAGGTTTTCTGCTCACCCAAGTCAGTAGCTTGTTGCTCTCATGGTAGAAAGAATTTCTTGTCAAGTAGGAACCATGAAATCCAATCTGAGTTCACATTTCCTAATGTTTTCTTTCTAGGAGAAGGCAGCTGGCTCTTTGCTGTATGTGTGGAGCAACAGTCCAGCAGTATGAGCCGTGGAGACCAAGTCTATCTTGCAGTACCAGTTTTGATTTGACAGCCAGCAGACAAAAAAATATATGAAATCTCTGGTCAAGCAGCTAAGGTTATAGGCATATAAGAAGCACAGGTTCTGCTTAGAAGGACTAGATTGTCTAAATTTTTTTATATTGACTATCCAATTTTTTTATATTGACAGTTTTCCATGGGTACCATTCAGGACCCTGGAGCTCCGTAACTGTCACGTTATTGATGACTTCATATTAATCTTGATTGTGGAACTAGGTCCTGGAAAACTGATAAACCTCCCCCTTTCTGTCAGTTTCTGATTGAATGTTTCATCCAAATTCAGTGAAGATCTATATAACCATGAATAAAATAATCCTTATGTGTTTCAGGAGGTGGCAAGCTGTCAAGGTGTGGAGACAGTAAATGTAAGTTTAGATCTTTGGAAATTTATCTTCAGAAATGCATCAGCCACTCTCAGGCTGGATAAAAGTTTGGTATGGGGAAAAGAAAAAAGACAAAACCAGTCAAAGCTTTCAACTGCAGCAATGCCCATGACCTGGTCATGCTTTCTCTCCTTGCTTTGTACAGACAGAGGGAACCAGAGGCTAAATCCATTCAGAAAGAAACACTACTAAGTACTTGTTTAAAGTTTTTTTTTAAATGTTGTTGTGTCTTTACCCTTTCTCCTGTCTCATCCTCCTTTGGGAATGTTGAAAATAACATTCAGTTCTGTGCTGCCTTTGTCTGTCCTTTTCCATGTGGTAAACATGGACTTTTCCCTCCCTCTTTTTTACAGACTTTCAGCAACTCAGCTTTTCCTGTTTACTTCCTTGTCAAAGGCATCGTTGGTGATGTCACTCCAAGTCTAGAAATAAGATTTTTGCTGCCTTTTCTAATTTAGTATTATATGATTTTGCATCACATCAGATTTGACACATCTACTGATTCATTTATTTATGTTTTAAGAAAACCAAATGCTATTCTCCCCTCCCTTGACCAATACATGCTGAAGGTGAAGGCACTGAAATGGGCTTCTGGAGACCTGGGCTCCCATCCAGACCTCTCAGTGCTTCAATTCATCATAAATGTATCATGGGTATGAATTTGTAGGCCAAGTCATTTTAAAATAGTAAAGATAAGAATGATAATAAGAAGCCTGTAGGCTCCAAAATTCAAATGAAAAGATGACAGTATGGAAGCTGCAGTAGCTCTGGGACTGAAAAACTGACCACCACAACTTTGCAAAACCTGTTTTCTTCTTGCACAGACAGAGATGAATGCAGCAGAGCAGCTGCTTCATCAAGTGCTGTATTTGTTTCTTCTGATTTGGAAACCCCAAATATTTTAGTGCCTCAGGAAGACACTGAGTTCTGATAAAGGCAGTTACTGGCTCAGAGTTCCCTCTGTGGTTTGGACACAGTTCTTATATTCTACACAACAGAAAGCAAAAAAATGTAAACCCTCCATCGTTATCAAAACCGGCTGTGATTTCATCTCTCCAAGTCTGTGATTTGTTGCTGAACAACAAAGGTACCACACCTAAGGTAAAATTTGATTTTTCTTGACTGATGATATTTTAGAGTCTACAACAACCTCCTCATGAAAGCACCAGCTTCATGGCTGAAACGGGAATTTTATGTTATCATTTAAGAAAGGTGCTTTTTCAAATCATCTCTTGGACCCATGCATAACCAATTTACTGAGGTCTACATGGTGCCATTGGCAGCCTGGAAGAATATTTCTGAGAGGGAGAAAATGATCCATTTTTCTCAGGTATTAGCAAACACCTACTTCTCCTTGAACTCTACTCAGAGTTACCCTTACATTGCAGATATAAGTATACACTTTCTTGCCACAGTTGTGTGATACTGAAGGTAATCACCTGCATTCTTGGAGCGTGGTGATCTACAAGCATCAGTGAATCTTGCTTGCTTGAGCTAATACCCTTACCCGTGGGTCCCTCACCATTTTATTGCTGCTCTGTAACAGGATGTGCAACTGCTATGCATTAATACGTTATTACAGATTGGCTAGTGTAAACTCCAGGTGTTGAGAACATGATTTATTCTATTAGTATAAAAAGGTGTTTTCTATGACCATATTAAAAATCATACTAACTGTTGGGCTTGCCACTGCACTGTGTGTGGCACATGCCAATTTAAACCTGTCATTTCCTCTAGTTTAAGGATATGTCCTCAGAAGATCATTAATTTGGGGTGGAGTTGGGGATCATAGTGCAGCTGTGGACTATTAACCCCTACCTGGCTGTTAATCCCTGCAAAGCACCTTCCCCAAAGATGTCTGCTACTACCATATAGTTACTGAAGCAGAAACCAAATAAATTACTTTTTAATGTGTATATTATATTTAATCTATTTTACATTGCATTTTTAATTTAGAGTTAATTGTACCTATTATGTGATGTATGAACCCAGTAACTGATAGTGCTGTATTTATAGTCAATTCAGTATTTAGTGGACTCCACAACTCTAAAGAGCTATATAAGAACCCACAGTGTTTGCTCTATGTTCCTCTGGGTTTATCCCAAAGCAGCACATATTCCTTCAAGCACCAACCCTGGGCACCACAGGGATGAGAAGGCATGGGCTCATATTCCTCCTAACTGGGCTCCCCTCTGTCAGTGCAAGATTCAGGAGTCGTCGCACATTAGAGTAAGCTGACAGATTCAGTCCTCTTGTTTTGTGTGTGTGTGTGTGTGTGTGTGTGTGTGAAGGCACTTGAGTGACTTCAGTCTGTCCCAAATAGCTTCTAAACCCCCAAGATCACCCATGTGATACCCTTGCTGAGAATCTTCAAACCATCTCTGTGCTGACTCCCCTCCACATGTTTCTTTAGGGGATTTAACCATTTTACTTTCCCAGTCTCAAATGCTGTTAACTTTGCTGGGCTTTACACTCAGCCCCTGCAAGCCAAAGACCCAACTTACTTTCCTAACACAGCCCAGCAAATGTCAAAATCATTCTTTTTGGGAAGTCCACGTCAGCTCATCTGCCAAATGCTGGAAGTGGAGGGGCTGAGTCAGAAATGTGGCATCAGCCACAGGGTGAGTTGCAATATCTGATACTGTGCTACTTGGTTTTCCACTTCTTCATGCCTCATGTCCGGACAGCTGAGATACAAGTCCTTGTTCCAGAGCTGGTTTGAGACGACCTTAGTGAAAGCACAGAGAAAAGACTTGGGTCTGCACATGACCCAGCCTTGTCCACTTGGGTTTAACTGCTATTTTTTTTCCCATCTGCCTTTTCAGTAGCATTGCACAAACACAGTATTTCCTAGGAAAGCCCCAGTCTTGCCTGTTGTAGAATCAGCTCATATTTTTTGGGCATCTTGAGAGTGGATTATCTCTGTATGCTGCACTGAGCTACCAGCTGCCTATACCCAAGTGATGCCAACGCACAAAGCCTGGCCAGAAGCACATCAAACTTCAGGACATCATTCAAATGCACATAGAAAGCCTACAGCAGAATTGCCTATCTTAAGCAGAGTGCATTATACCTGTTTTTCCTGGCAGAAGTTTATCCAGCCTGTGTTTAAATACCTCGAAGGATGGAAATTTCACAGTCCTGAATCTAGTGATGTTCTTGACCCTCATAAATTTTTTTCCTGTCTGGTTTGAACTTTTCTTTGCAGCAATGTAAAAACATTTCTTGTCCTACCAGTGAGGATAGATTGTACCAGTGCACTTTTTAACAGCCTTTTCTGTACTCAAAGGCAGTTACATCTCACCAAGACTCTTTCTTTTGGCTAATAAATGTAACTTGATCAGTCTTTCCTCCCAGGTCGTTTTTTTCTGGATTTCCAGCGCTGCTTTCTGTTTTGACAATGAGCCATTGATAACTGCTCTCTGGGTACGTATATCTACAGCCTTGTCCCCACTCTCTAGCAGTTTTATCTAGACCCATGTTTCCCTCACCTGATTAGGAAAGTGAATATGAGACAGTGTCAGAAGCCTGCAAGCGCCAATGATGAATCTATTGCTTTTTCCTTCACTGTAAGTCTTGTTACCTGTCACAGAGATCCCACAAAAAGAGTTCAAGTGGCCACCAAAAGTTACACTTTGCATGCTCAAGAGCAGGCAAAGGATTAGTTAAAAGTGGGGATTATTCAACCTGTTGGTGAACCAGGTGACAGAACAATTGAGGTACCAGAATCCCAGTGAGGGGCACCTGGCCTGCAGCCAGACAGGCATCACAAGCAAGGGGTGGACCACGTCTCTCCAAAATCCTGTGCTCTCATCGTATAGTGTCTTCGCACTGATAGCAGTGGCCCTGTGACAGGTTGGTGACTGCTGATGGCAGAGGTTGCAACAGCTGCTCTTCTAGTTTGTGGTGTGAATGACCTGTTGTCATCATGCTGATAATCAGATATTTTCCCCTGACTTTGCTCGGCAGGTCAACTGAAATAAATATCCTTTACAGTGAAGTTAAATTTGTTTCTAGTGGTTATCTAATGGCTCTTAATTTTATCTGGGTTATCTGGCTTTGAGTGTGTTGTTACGATATACATGGAGAGAGCCAGAGTGCTCTCATCTGTGTCTTCCTCTTACTAATATGGATAAAAAAGCTTCATCAGTTTAATTTCCAAGTTTTAATTTCCTGCTTCCAACTTGTCACAAGGCCATGAAATAAAAAGAGCTTCATCCCTTGGAGAGTGCATGAGAATAGGACTCATGACTCCTGGACTTCATTTCCAGCTCTCTCTCCAACTTCGTCAGTGTTACCATCACCTCTGCATGTCTCAGTGACCCTGTCTGAAAAAATAATAACATCTTGCTTGGTTCATCCCCAGCTCTCAAGGCAGCTTTCAAAAGAAGAAGAAATCATCATCCTGATTTTATAGATGGAGAAACTGAGGCCCAGCAAAGGGAAACAACTACCGTTAGCTTCCCACAAGGCACCATGCCCTTGGCCTTGCGGCTCCGTGCTCAGGGACTTGTCCACTGGACCAGACAAGTGCTGGAGTGGAAATAAATATTCCTTCTGATGACTGTGGTCTCTGTGGTCAGGGCTGAGGGTCGAAATGTTCACAGAAGGCCTGCACACAGAAACCACAGAATCCCCCACAGCTTCACTGCACTTTATTAAAAGTCACTGCTTCTGTGAAAAATGGGGTTTATAAGAGTTAGGTGCCTTAATTATAAAGTCATGTGCGTTTGAATGACTTTTTCCCTGCTAACCATTTGTGACAGCCTACAAATGTGAAAAGTATTACCAAGCCTATTTTTAACATGGCTATGGAGAGACTGTAGTTGTAGAAAACCAAATCCTATAGGATCCTAATGAGAAAGACCAGTGATTGTTTAAATATGGTTAGCATTGTCTGAGTTTAGCGATGATGCCGATGCTCTCCGAAAGACGGGAGATGCAGGAGTTTTCTGGTAGCAATCATGTGTTAAATAAGTGATAGGAGCAAGTGATGTACAGGGCTAAATTTTTGCCTTGGATGTAGCTGAATGTTCAGTGTACAGAGATAAAAAATAATTTCAGAGGGGTGCTGGCCCATGTCAGCAGTACGCACATTTTACATCTGCTTTCTACAGAGCTGTAACGTCTCAAGAATTTATTCCATCCCTGTCCTTTACTAGACAAACTGCCATCTAATGGGGTACATAAACGACATGGGGTCCAATGCTTTGTAGAGCTGAGTCCTTAGTACTGCTTCTCCATGGGTTGTAGCAGACTTGAGGCCTGAAGCATCATCTTTATCAGCAACTCTTGGCCATAGGCTCTGCAGGGGAAGAGGAAACCACACAAGATCTCTCCGTAAGCCTTATTGCCTCCATGCAGTAACAAGGGTTTCAGCCCTTCTTATAACAGAGCTAGACACTAGAGAAGGAGAGCAGGCAAAATCAACATTAATGTTAAAGCAGTAAGTGATAAACTTGGTTTGAAAGGAAATGAAAAACAACAAAAATAAATTATTCCTGATTAGAGGAAGACGAGAGAGAGAATGCTGCACTTCTTCAGTTGAAAGATAAAGAATAAGCTGTGGAAGATGGATAAAAAGATGACATACCTTCAATGTGGCTTAGTTTTAAGATTGGTAGACACTATTATGAGAATTTCCTCTGATCAAATATATCCCATTGTTCCAAAGGACTGGATAATGTCTAGAAGAGAGGTGTCCCCAGATCATTTATTCCCCTATATTCTGATTCATCCAGACACTAAAAGCAATTCCTTTGCTCCAAAATGGATTGGCAGTGGGAGAGATGTGAAGATTGTGAACCAAAGAAAGGCAACATCCTACCTCACTATTTTTTTTTTTCTTTTTTCGTTTCCCAGTTTAGGAAAAATAGATGGATTTTGGTAGCCAGTGTATTTCTTGTATGACCCTGCAATGAAACCTTTTTTACTCCTTACAGATCATTGTGTTTGTACTGCTGTGCAGAATATCAATGCATTCACAGAGGACTAAAGACATTCTTTGAGCAACATTTCTTCCTCATTTTTGGTTATAAGAAACTATAAAAACTCCAGACTAAAAGCATGTTATTTAAAATTCTTTAAAGATAAAGATTGAATCTGATTGTCATGAGATCCTCCTCACTATTGTAGGAAAAATAAGTAAAAGTGGTTTGTTTTCGAACCTTTTTCATTTATTTAGTTGGGTACCATGAATGTGCATCTGAAAAGAACTTTTTTTCTTTGTAACGCAAGCTGAGGCTGAAGCACATCTTATCCTTTGAAACAGCCATTGGTACCAAGCTGTCAGGACACTACTTGCGATCAGACAGAGCAAAACCAAAAGGTTGGAATTTAGAATCATAGAATGGTTTGGGTTGGAAGGGACCTTAAAAATCATCCAGTTCCAACCCCCCTGCCATCAGCAGGGACACCTTCTACTAGACCACGTTGCTTAAAGCCTCATCCAGCCTGGCCTCGAACACTTCCAGGGAGGGGGCATCCACAGCTTCTCTTGGAAACCTGTTCCAGTGTCTGACCACCCTCACAGTAAATAATTTCTTCCCAATATCTAATCTAAATCTCCCCTCTTCCAGTTTAAAGCCATTTCTCCTTGTTCTGTCACTACCTGCCCTTGTAACAAGTCCCTCCACAGGTTTCTTGTAGGCCCCCTTCAGGTACTGGAAACAACTTAATCTTACATATTAAATCTTTGGTTAACTTCCAATGAGACCCTTTGTCTTTCCTCTACATTTCTGCATTGCATTCATATATGTCTTTCACAATGCCAATGGCAAATTGCCAAATCAGGACATCCACTAGCCTGCAATAAGCTCCAGGGGCTCCACAGCTAATATTGCAAAGGAGCTTTTCATTCCTCTGCCAAGTCCATATGCGTAGGCATGGCATAAATGACATTTATTTAAAAAAAAAAAAAAAAAAAAAAGGGAAAAAAATTGAAACTTAGTGGAAAAATCAAATTTTAAGTTAAAATAAGTTAAAAATAATTATGAATAATGATATGGTAATGGTTACAGACTGTAAATGTGCATTGGGGGATATAAAATTCTTGTGCTGTGGCTATAAATCTGGTGAGAGCAAGTGACCTAATGAGTGCAAATTTGTGCTTAATCCATCCCCCTTGCACTGCTTATAGGGTTTGAACTTGCAATCCACGGTGCTCAAAAGGATCATTGCTATGATTTAAGCTAAAAGAGTAGATTTGATGCTAGATATTTTCTATTTTCTAGCTTGTGGACAAGCCACTGAAGCACATCTACACCTTCCTAGGTACTCTTTAAACAGTGATAGATCAGACTATCCCTGTCACTGGTAAGACAAGCCCTGCCTTGGCTCAAACCCTGGACTTTTGCTGATCCTACATTGGAGCAGAAAACAGGTGATATCTAAACCTCACTGACTTTTTGTTTCCACCTATAGATTTTGCTTGACGAAACCACGGAACATTTTTCTCATTGATGTATTGAAATGTAATTATTTTGTGATAAAACCAAACCCAATGTCATGAGGATCTGACATGTTAAAGCCTAGTATTGAAGTCTGGATTAATTTTTACTGTTTTCATTCATGACAAATGTTGAACCCGGATTTTCACTGTAATCACACGTGTCTGAATCGGGAGTCTTGAGTCATGAGTTTCTCTGACATCTTTGTCATGGCAAAATCTGCAGTCCATCTGGAGACCTAAGGGCTCAAGGACCTTGAATACTTAGTGGGATGTAGTTGGAAATAATGATAGGGAAATTTGGAAAAGGAGATGGGAGATCATGGTTTTTCTGATACATTATTTCACTGGTATGTATCTTTGTAGGGGGTTTTTTGTTTGTTTTTCAAATCTAAGAGAGACTCCTTTTCAGTTTAAACTGTGGTTGCCCTGTGAAGGTGAAGCACTGGCCATAATAGATGTTGGCTAACTTAGAAACTGAGCCTGTGATTATAAGGTTGTGTTTACCGTTGGGGGAATCAAATGCATGTTGGTTCTAGCTCTTCACTGGAGGTGTCACTCTCTGGGGAGATTCTTAAATTTGAGAAACTGACTTGGAAATCTTAAATCTGTCTCCCTTCTCCCTGCCATAGGCTATGAAGCTGCAAAAGGAGACACAACGGCCTGTCTCACAGCATTCCCTATATTCAAACACAGCAAGGGAGGAACTTATGGTTCAGGAAAAAACGTAAAAAAAATAATTTGGCAAAATAATTGGCAGTGCATTATAGAAAATGTGTCTGGTTGCAGAAACCAGCAAGGGTTTGGCAGCTGCAGTATGGTTATTTATACTTCCTTACCAATTTGCCTTCCACAATATGCATCTCTTATGGGCATAAGAATTAAATGCCTTCAGTGTATCCCTGGTATATCTTTTGACCAATGAAGATAATAATAACATGCTGAGATTTTTTTGTCAGAGGAAGACAGCCAGTCAATCTGTGTTGATCTGCAGTCCCACATTTTTTACGCGTGGCACTGTCACAGCGCACAGCTCTAGATAAACATGAGAGAAAATGCTCACAGTCTTACACAGGCAAGTGAAGTGAAGAGTGGAAGAGGAACCGGAGACAAATTGGCTGGTTTCAGGCAGGCACCAGGTTGAGACGGGCACGGAGTCACGTTTCCTGACTTGTTGCCTTCTGCGTTCTGTGTCTTCGATGATGTAATACTTCCTGTGGCTCTTTCTGAAAATATTTTCATAAGCTTTGGGTGATGTACACTCTGCTAAGGAAGTGCCTAATACTATAATCCTGTGAGGGTTTGGAGCTTTAATGTTTTTAATCACTTCTAGCTGGATTAATTTCCTCAGATTCATATCATACTGAATCAGCTATTATTAGTTGATTCCTCATTACAGCTCTGACAGCTACACTTTCTTACCTACCTAACAAAATATCAGAGGAGTTTATTTTATTAGCTTTAGCTAATGGTTGTATACTGATCCTCAAGTAAGATGATATTACTGAAAAAGTAGAGGACTTTATGCTGAGTTTTCCTGAGTGTTTCACCTGTGTTTTCCCAAGAAATCTTGGAAAGTTTGGTTGCCTCACATTGCTCAGGTTTGGTCACATCATGACTACTTCTGGTTTCTTACTCCAGCCTAAATGAGGTTACAGGTGAACTTTTAATGTGGATTTCATCCCACCCAGCATTCACACCTCAGCTCCTTGTCACAGACTCCCCTTCCAGCCAGTGGAGAGAAATAGATGTTTTTAGGGAGTCATCAATCTGACCTATTTTAATTGTCTGCTTTACTATTAGATGAACTGCACCCTAAAGACACCTGTTTCTTTGAACTGAATACAAAAGGAGAGTAAATGTAGTTGTCAACATTACAACTGTCTGCACTTGATCAGATAAATGCTGCCCTTCAAGCCATATTTAACCTTATTTATGATGGGATGCATCTGACAGATGATGAATGTCTATGTGTAGCCTGGATGTCTAGAATCTCTTCATAGTCAGAGCAAATAAACAGACTTTTTTTTAGGGTGGAATCTATCCCATATAATGGCAAATATCTGAAATATCTTAGCTGAACTGCTATTCACTACAGGAAGGAGCCCAGAATGACTAACATTTAATGCTGCAGTTGATATATACACACCTATAAAGTCAAAAGAGACTAAATCCATCCCAAGGAAAGACACCTGAGCTTTTTATAGTGCAGAGCATCCCACAACTCTCCCTGAGAGCGGTGGGCATTGAGCATGTTAGATAAACATGTTGCTCATTTGCATGTGTAAAGATTGATTTAGGAGTCTGCTTGGGCATCCGCACTAGAAAATCTGGGCTTTCTATCATGCTTTTTTCTTCTTTCATTGCCTAATATGCTTTTGGTATTAATGCTATATAAAAAAAAAAAAAAATCGGAGAAAATAAAAATCCCCATCCTCCTACTCATAAAATTTTTTCATAGAGTCAATATTCATGAAACAGATTGTGAAGTCAGTATGTTACCAAATAGAAGTAGTATATTACATCTACTAACTATATAATTTAGAGGAGTTTTTCATCTAGAGGCATTATCTTCATAATCATAAGAATAAAAAATTGAGAGAATAAAGAATGAGGGGAAAAGTAAACTTCTGGCACTAACCAAGGGTCATCACTAGATTGATTCCTCCCTTCTACACATCCAGGTTTGTGCAGAAGAAACTGATGGCAATTCTACCCTGTAATATGGTCTAGATTATCCCAAATTACAACTGCAACCAATTGTGTGTATAGAACAAACCACATGCATACCTTTTTTTCTAACAGACTATGCCAGCTATTCTTAGTGCCAAGGTCATGGACATGCTGTTTCCAATTATTCCCCTTGTGATGATCCTGCCATGATCTGGTTTGGGGGGGCTGTAGCAATCCCTGACATTTGGGTCTGCTGTGATGAAAAAATTCTATTTTTATTTTTTTTTAAAACAGGTGGAGGCCAAGGTTTGAGTGTGCCTGGGCCAGTTAATAGTTAAAGATGAACACTGTGTGAAACGGAATGATTTCAACCTGAAACTAGGCAAAATACATTGGCTGTGGCTGGCTTTGCTTTGAGTTATGGAGTTTGTAGGAAATCAAAACTCAGAAGGGGATAAGCCCACACAAACCAAAGCAAAAAGGAGTGATTTGCATGAGTGCCCGCAAACTGAACCTGCACAGTTGGGTGAGGTACTCCATGCCTCACCTCCCAGCAGCTTGGACATTCAGAGTCCCATGGTGGCCATTGGGGCTGCAGAGGCACTCAGTGCTTTTCCTGGTCTTGCCTAGGAGTTTTCCCTGCTGTGGTGTTTCATTCAGTAGAGTAAAAGAATACAACTGTCCCCTCCAGAGATGAAGTAGCTTTTTGAGTTTCATTTGTCTCTGTCCACATCTCTGTTTCTCCTCAATTTTCTGCTCTGATCTTTGTGGCTCTTGAGAGCTTGATTCTGGTCCCACATAGTCATGTAGCCGTAAGCTGCAGAAACACTCTCGCACTCTCTTGACGTTGCTGGTGCCAGCACAAGACAAAGGCATGTGTGTCTAAACTTTCACACAAGCCTTCTCTTGAGAGCTCAGAAACAAAACTGCTGCAGACTGATGCTAATTTAAAAAGTCCTTATGTTCCACAAAATAACAAATCAAAACTCTGCTAACAATGATGATGCTCACTCAGAGTAGTGCTACTCCTTGTATTTCTGGTTTTGTCCACAGATCTCTTCATGCATAAATTCAAAAATCTTTCCCATTATTCAAGTTCACAGTGAGCTTTGCTTTTGTTTGCAGCATTTCTGTAGCAAACATTAGCTAAGATATGTGTTTGTCAGATAATCAGATTTGTTAAAAAGGTTGTTCAATTGTTGTTTCCAGCCGCAACAAATTAAGTGAAGATACAATATGGAAAGGAGAAATTTTTTATGTATGCTACATAAAAATCAGGATAGAATTATGATGACTACAGCTAATGGAATAATTCACCAC
>NW_010297062.1:7270-15360 GCF_000700745.2 Antrostomus carolinensis | reverse complement strand
TGCTGAGGGAATAGCTCTGAGCTAAGTGCAGTCTCCTACACAGTACTTGCTTGGACAAATTTCATTATGAATTTTTTTGCCCTCTGGCTTATTCATGAATAACAAAATTTGAGACGTGTTGGTCAAGCCAGTCACATGGTGCTGTTCCTGCTCACTTCATTGAAATATTGCTGCAACTGCTTCCAGTACAAATATCCAGGTGCACACATTTAATATTCTGTTCTTTTTTTTTCCATTCAACCCTGAAATGTTCTCTTCTGGCCCATTTAGGCCTGTGAAGTTCAGTCAGAGGAATGTCCAGGCGGTGGCTGAACCCAATTAATTAAGAAGTAAATTTAACAAATACTCATTTAATGGAAAAAAAAAATAAAAATCCAATACTCAATAACATATATATGTGGAAGCTGCCATAACCTGTACTTATCATGGAACCAAAGTATGTAATGTCAGCTTAATCACTGATGACCAAAGTAAGGTGAATTCCATTCTTAATTCATTTTGTTGTGATGGGCATAAATTTCTGTTTCTTGTGGAGCATAATCTCACATTGTGTGCACATACCAGATGTAGTATAATACTGATCTTCTTTGCAAGGGAGGATTAGCAGTACTGCAGCTACTTAACTGTGAAATTTCAAGTCTGATGTCATCAATCATCAGTGTATTACAAGGCATACTACAGACGGGGCTGGTCGCCTATTATTAAGGTTGTCTGACACTTCCCATTACAAGACTCTGTTTTCAGTTGCTCAGAGCTTTGCCAAGCTTTAACTATTTGGATTTAAATTCTTCATGCTGAGTGTCTGCCTCAGACTGAATAATTTTAGAAAATGTCAGCCAAAATCAAAAAAATGTAGAAAAATTCTGACAACTTCTATGTGAACAGTACTTTTGCCCCCTGTACTTTGCAAGAAGGGCTTGACATCTGGCAAACAGACTGACTTTAGTGTGAAGGATGAAAATGCCATGAAAGTCTGTATGAAATTTTGCAGAATCCCCAACTTGCTGAAGTCTCCAACCTTTTGCCAAGCTGCAAAGTGCAAAGCCCAGGTGAGACTGATTTCACCCACAATGGATGTGCTTTTGCCTGGACTGATGCTGCTGTCATGGGGCCCAAGAATGTTCATCATCACCATTGGAAACAAAAGGAAAATCCTAACTTCAGTCATTCTCAGGCCTGCCTGTACCTCATATTGGTTCTACTTCATCTATCGTTGTTCTCTTTTCATCCCTGTGGCTAAAGAGAGACATTTTTATTATTTGCACTATTAATCATTCAGGATGTCCCATGTCTTACTTTTAGTTCTTCCTTTATTCCTGCATTACTTGATTACTAATCTACAGCTACTGGCACTCTGTTCAGTTCCTTGTAAGCAGTCTAATAACTCCTAATAGTCAAGGCTGATGATCTAATTTCACTCTTGGCAGAGCAACTCAGTTTTCAGTCCTGACAATGAAACTCAGTGGAGCAGAATTCACTAATGGAAACTCTGTATTAGTTAGCATAGCACTTCCTAAAATGCTTAAAGTACCATTTATATTAATTGTTATGAAGGCATTTGAAGTAAATATGGGATGAAGAACAAGACATTATAGTTGTAAACCACTTAAGTGGCCTTCTTTATAGACAGCTTTTTGTGTGGGGAAAGGGATGTCACCCTTCTATGGCATCCTTTTGCCATATGCAAAATTGTTGCACTCCAGAGACACCCCTTGATTTTCCAGATCATGCAATGCACTTTCACATGAAGTTCAGTATTTAACTCAACCTTTTCATGTAAACCTCTGAGCTCAACAAATTGCAAGTGAAGGAAGTAAAAGACTCCTAGCAATCTGTTGTGAAAAGGCTGTTGATTACAGCTGAGATTCCTCTTGTATGAGAAAACCATCCCTTGGCTGACGGCACGGCTGCATCTTGAAACATCAAGCACGGTCTTTATGTAAATCTCAGTGTTCTTCTGCTTGTTCTGCTGCAAAAGCCATTCTCACTGTGACACAGAAGGAAATCCAGTGAGACAAGGTAATAGAGATGGAAGGATGCTAATGGAAAGATTAGGTCTCTGGGCTGTCAGACTTGTCTCTCTTAAGCACATGTTTATGCTTTAAGTTAAATAATACAGTGTGCATATGTATGTGAATATATATATATACTGCATATGTATCTGAATTATGAATGGTAAGATGCTGTTCTGTGCAAGAAAGTTGCAGTAGGGATTGATTTCACATTCATATATATTATATTACATTTCATTGCATTTATATTACAATGTAAAAGGTTTCTCCCTTTCCCCTGAAAACACAATCTTTACATTCATATACTCATGTACAACAAGTCTATACACACACAGAAACTTGGAGAGCAAGTTGGTTTGGATGTTACTAGAATTTTCTTGCCCTGCAGATGGTTTCTGGGACTCTGGATAAAATATGTCCTTTTGATTGAAATGAATGCTTCAATGCTGAACTCAAGTCCTGTTGAGGCAATCAGTGAGTCAGGATTCTCAGTACTCCAGGTATCCTTGTCCTGTTTGTTCCACAAAAACATTTTTGTACCATTGCCTATTATCCTTTACCAAGTCTTATTTTCCTGCACTTTACAAACCTCGCTATTACTTGCAGCAACCTGTACTTGCTGAAACACAACTACACTTAGAGACCAGGTCTATCCATCTGTGTCTGTAGGAGTAATTTATTTACTGTTTTGTGCCTGACAACATACAAACAGAAATACCTTCCTGTATTTATTTTCTGCAACAGTCTTTGTAGAGCTCTCTAGAAATATCTTATAGTTCCTGAACATAATAGTAGGGGAGGGGAAGGAGTTCATCTTGCTTCAACTTCATCTTAATTGTCTTCCCATTTCTTTTTTTCCACCTTGAGGGGAAGATAGGACACTAAATGAAGAGTTCATGCCTCCCACTATGTATCCTTTACCTGATGTGTGCTGTATCCGATGAGTATTTGTGGAAGCAATGCACGTCAGCAGGGTTTTTAAGACCACAGTCCTGAGAGGAAATGTCTGAGTTTAGATGTCCTGATTTTATCATATATTCTTGGATAAAATGAGAAATACTGACATAAAAATTCAGTAATTGAAGCATCAGGCTAAAATAGTTGTGTCCACTAATCTATCCTCAGACCAATTTACCTTAACCTTTTTTGCTGCAATTTTCTCTGTGTAACCTTTTCAGATGAGATTTTTACAAATCAAACTATTATCCACTCTTTGGGTTAGGAAAAGTTTTCAGATACATTATAGAAAAGCAGAAGGTGTTTTGTGCAAATGACAGTTTGGCCAGGCTAGGACTAGTTTGTATTGAATTAAACTTTTTGTGTCCTCTCCTTGGGGAGAAAAGAAGTGTCGTTTGTACTTTTCTTGTCCCTGTAGTAGTACGTGAGCTGGGAGGAGATGAACCACATGAGACTTGAGCATATTCACAGTAGCCATATCATGAAAACCAGGCTAAACTGTTTCAACTCTTATAGAGGATTTTTATTTATTTCTATATATGTGCATTTTTGTAAATTAAAAAACAAAAAGGGAGAGAAGTCTCAAATCCAGATCTTTCCGAGTTTCAGAGCAAAAATGGCTGAATTGACAATGAAAAACTGATATATTTAAGCATGGCTTAAAAATAGATGTTATGTACTTTTAGTAAAAATGTTTGTAAGTCTCAGTAGGCTGCTTTCAGGATGTGGTCCTCTGTCTCACCCACAGCCTATACTGCCTTATCTAGTTCAAAGTGCTATCAAATTATAAGAAATGTGTTGCTGGAAAAATCCTGTTTGATCCCCAATGCTATTTTGTTTTTAAGCAGGTTTGTTGATTTCCTCTCTGCTTGTTGCTATGTTCAGCTGTTAATGTGTATTCTCAGATGAACAGGGAGAGTCAGAGGCAAAAGAGAAAATCCTCCCGTGCTTTCTGCAGAATGGAACTAAATAAAAACCTGCTAGCAAAATATGCAGGAGACATCTATACTCAATATCTGTCCTTTGTACTTAAGCATTCCAGTGGTGGTTGCTGCCAACTGGGGGCAAAAATTTCCTGTTTTCAGTGGTCTTCTACTAGCAATGCAATGCAATTCTCACTCCAGCACTGCCCATCCTGTCTCCCTTGCAGAAGACCTTAAAATGAGAACTTAATCAGAATTACGGTAGGAACTGATAGGTAAAGGGGCAATTTTCCATTACATTTGTATTAACTATAAGTGAATTAATCAGAGTCAACACTGTGCAACAGGGGCAAAGACCATTGACTAAAAGCCTAATCAGAAAACATTTTACAGCTGAGTAATGAAGCAGAGTAATTATTGCTTTGCTACTACCGTCGTTACTTGTGATATTACACTGACCAGTATTTTGTCTTCAGAGTGTTGCTGACTGGCTGAGGCATGTCAGGATTTGATGTGAGCATGATAACCCCATCAGGGATCTATCAATCAGAGCAGAGTAATGCCCAGGAGTTCCAAAACACATCCAAGTTGGTCTGCTCGAGGCCCAGCAATGTTTTTATGCAGGGACATGAAGTTGGAGAGGCTGGAAGAGTCCTGTTTGCCTTTGTATTTGACAAGACAAATAACTGGGATTGTGCTTGGAAGTGATGAAAGAAAGCTCCACAGGGATTGTGGGCTCATTCTAGCTGGAAACAAAATTTTTTTAGAAAAGTGAAGGATGCAATCAAAGTCAGAGGTTGGGTTTGTTCCACTAAAATTGGGTTTCAGTCCTTGCTCACTTGAGGAGCTTTATTGATGTGAGTAGTCCCATTGAGAGTATGAGTATTTATGTAGCTGAGAGAAGCTAATGAAATGAACTCAAGTGAAAAAGGGATTGTTCGCATGCCCAAGAATTGTATGACGAGGGCTCTAATCCAACAATTGTGGTTTAGGGATTTGCAAAATCACTTTTTTTTGCTATTGCATCTATGTCAATTTTGCTAACTCTTCACACATTCCAGGCTCTCTCCTGAAATCTGCCTTGTTTGCTCTGAATTTCTTCTTCCAGGACAGTCATAACAACATACTGACCTGTTTCTTCAGGTTGTGCAGCTGTGTACTCACTATTTTAAGAGATAAATGAGTAACAGTCTCTTCATTCTCTGGTGTAAATTGACCAGAGCCTTTTCATGTCAATGAAGCAACATGAAGTTGTGAAAACTAAAAGCCTGAGGCTAGACATTAGCTGCAAAAACAAAAGGTAGCCATTGCATAGTACTTCTAAAAGTTATTGTGAACATACAGCATTTTCAGGTAGAAATGGTGATCTAGTTAAAAAAAGAACTATGGCTGAGATGAAAGGACTCTGTTGGTAATGGTCGTTGGGGTATTGCAATACAGATCTTGCAATGCCCAAGGTCATCTCACTGTTCAAACTGATTTTTCTCAGAAGGGATGTTTTCTGCCCTTTCAGCTATTCATTTTTTATCAGTTATATTTTTGAAGGTGTCTGTACTCTTGTTGGCTGCTGGACAGCTGTATCACAAGGATTTCCCTCTGGTATAAAACACAGAGCTCTTCTGTATCAGTGTGGAATGCAGTAGCAAATCACTGTACAGTGGCCCATAAGGATACCAGCTACCCTTATAAACTTTTTATAACTTAGGAAAATAAACATGTGGTTTCAGGGCTCTGCATAGTCAGTACTAGCTGACTTGGAGCTTGCTTTACAAAACGAAAAAAGAAAATATTGGTAGAGCTAATAAATTTCTGAGGGAATCAGCGAATGGTATTCTGAAAGGTCTGAAACATTTGATGGTTTATGGATAACTTTGTATTTTATCTCCCGGAGTATCATCCAAGTTGAGCACTAAAGTGCAGTGTTCTCCATAATGAGTACTGTGATCTGGGAACTCCTGTGAGACACCAACCTCATGTCAAGTTATCCACGGAAAGACCTGCTAATCCAGGGGATCCGATGTGCTCTCTGCAAGGCCAGCAGATATGTCTCTCTCACTATAGGGAGAAAATAACTGATTGTAGCAACAGCATGAAAGCAACCAGCTCTATACAGGTATCTGGTAACTCCCTTTTATTTTAAATAACCTTATTTATTTTAAAAACTCTACTTAATTAAAATTAGTAGCTATTGGGGAAGATCTGAATGGAAAGGCGTTGGTTGTGATAATGGATATTTGCCACCCCTTTCCAGCAGGCTGTATTCATTGTTATTTTGCAGCCCCTCTCTCTAGGTGCCCTGTAAGCCAATTCCTCCCTGCAGGAAAAGTGTGCTCCTGAGGGATCTTTGACACATTGAGAGCAGAAAACAGGAATGTAAAAAGAACTCACACCCAGGTTTTGTGCCATCAACTCCACAAATTCTAAGAGTGAAAAAAGTAGAGAAAACTTAAATTGATGTGTAGATACATGAAAATGTGGGAAGCTCTAATTCCCTTTCATTTCCAAGGGCTATGAAGTGCCGTTACCAACACAGACTCTTTCAGTGCTGTGTGCTAAGTGGCAGTTTTAAATCCTGTCTTCACAATGGCAGAAGTTGCATTTGACAAATCTGTTGTGTCTTATCTGTTCTGAGCTGCAGCCTTTACACATGAAAAGACAAACCATGCCATGGCTTTTAGGAGGCCTTCCTGGTGTTGCCTTCCCTCCGTATCTTAGGCAAATGTTGCAGTGTGTCCTGCTGTGACATACCCTGTGTTTTGGTGAGTAAATTTTGTGCAGATGGTGATATTTTGGTTTAGGGTTCAAAACTACTCATTGTGTTCATGTGAACTGCTGGCTCTTGGTAGAGTCTCCCTGAACAACTTCCATGCAACAGGTGCCAGGGTTGGACCCCAAGTCAGGTGCATTTTGGGATCAGTCTTCTGAAGGATATTATGGGTGCAGGTTATTTATTTACCTCTGCTTTCTGAATCCTCAGTCTATGTTTTCTGATCCTAAACTTAACCTTCCTTTTTCTCAGGAACTACCCTTCAGTTTGTGACCCAGTCTTCACAGCTATATCACAATAACATGTCTTGGACAGATTCTGAAACAAGAAATATGCCTCTTCCCTGCCCATCTGAAAGCCTGAGCTAACCAAAAGCATGACCCAATCCCTTGGACACTCAAATATAACCATGTAATACAGGCTACACTCAACTGTTCTATGGCCCATCTGACAGATATTTCTTGCCCTGGAGACAAGAATGACAAGGGTTTGAAAAAAAAAAAAATTACAGATGGGAAACTGAGGCACAGAAGCATTAGGTGACTTACATACAGGCATACAGGCAGACTGTGGCAGAGCCAGGGATAAATCATAGAATTCTGATTCCCAGATTAGTGTCTTAACCACAAAATCCTTAACCCTTCCTCACATCAGAGCATCCTTTATCACCACAAGCTCAGGGTAGTGAGCACTGGGGACA
The DNA here is from genome assembly GCF_000700745.2 of Antrostomus carolinensis. Lineage (NCBI taxonomy): Eukaryota > Metazoa > Chordata > Aves > Caprimulgiformes > Caprimulgidae > Antrostomus > Antrostomus carolinensis. Next base: position 8,001 of record NW_010297062.1, on the reverse strand, counting down.
GAAGAGCTGGACGTCACAGCAGTAAGAACATGTGTTTACTCTGGTAAGGTATATTCACTTCCTGATCAGTCCATTAAAGATACCAGTGTTTTCACCTGAAGGTGAAAGGTTCTGCATTCTCACTGGCAGTCCCTTGAGTCTCTGTGTATTTCTTTTGAAAAGCCAAAGCAGGAGAGTTACAAGAAAAATAACATTCATTAAAAAGGTAATAATAATAGAGCTACAGTACAACAAGGAGGTGAAATAAAGTTTGAATTTGTAGCTTGCAAGTATCTGTGTAAATGCTGAAACATTAACTCTGTTGTTTAGCTCAGATAAAATTGTTTTGGTGCCAGTAGAAAATACCTTTCTTCGGGAAGGTCTTCTGGGCTCTAATTTGGAAATTCCAAAAGACTCAAATGTATCCAATTGTGCACTTGTAAAGAGGTGAGAGACCTGCCAATAAGTGATTTACAGTATGTTTTCCCATGTTTTACATTTTGGTAATTTCATGTTGCAACTCAATACCTAATAATGTAAAATCCAGCTCTTCCAACTAAGCCAGGAATGAACTCATGGAGGACTGTCCCATAGGGAAGGGCATATACTACATTACATGTCTGTGTGCCAGCACCGGAGATGCAAAAACAGCTCCGTGGAGATTTGTCCTATAAGGTCAGCCTCCAGAATTGAAAGGGTTGACTGAATTCACCTCTTGCTACTGACTGACTGCAATTCCCAAGACTTAGGCA
>NW_010297062.1:0-7247 GCF_000700745.2 Antrostomus carolinensis | reverse complement strand
GAACCCTGGGCTCAGATGTGCCTTTACATGAAACTACTCATGAACTAAAACTCAAGAGAAATCTGAAGGAAATTTGAAGAAAAACTCAATTTGGAGAAGCTGGTCTGAGCACAATTCTGATGTCAGTATGATCTGGAGAGCGCAGATCCACATCTGAACCATGAGATAGGATGTGAACTGCACCTTGATCTGAATGTCCCTGAGATCCTGGATCTGCGCAGCAGCTTGTGCATTGCTGTGAGACAGGAGATCACATTTTAGGCATGTCTTTGATTTTAAGATGCATAAAGGTACAAAAAGTGGCACAAAAATAATTTAAGGACCAGAGAAAATGTGTTGCAGTGGAAGAAAGAGCTTGGTCTCTTCAGTTTGTGAAAAGCAACGTTGTGAGGTGGTTTGCTTATGCCAGATGAATTATCTTCATGGAGATAAAATAGCAGTATTGGAGATCTGGTCAAGTATACAGAGACATAACAAAAGTTGATAACAAAAGCTGCACCTGACAAGAAACAAGGCCCACATTTTTAACTGTTGGGATGAATAATCGTTAGAAACAACAATCAATGCAAGTTTTTCAATTCTTTGGTCCTTTAATCAGAACTGTGTGTCATCCTAACAGTAATCAGAACTGTGTGTCATCCTAATCTACTTGAGCACAAGGCATTGAAGTCACAGCAAGGTGAATGGAAGGTCATCTCTAAGGGTCTATGTTAAGTAAATAGTTTCTTCTGGGCTTAGACTGTATGGATTTACTGCTTTTTCTGAAAGACATAAACCAGACATTTCTTATCAAAACCTGTGTGTGAAGTATGTAATTTCACCACCTTTCAAAATCCTGAGGGTACCCAAAACTCTCTACTCTTCTGTTGTCAACTTGTTTGACTTTATGCAAAAGTCTCTGTGGCCACTGAAGCTGATGACATTTTTGTGACATCATCAAATATATCACTATCATGACAGAACTGAAATGAGAATAACTAGAGATTTGGCAGCAAATGGCAGGCTGCTGTGACAACAACTGGATGCACAGGCTGCAAAGCCTCAGCAAGGAGAGGAAACAGGTCAGATACGGGATATTACTCTTGGTCTACTGCTACACAATTGCAACATCATCTATTTGACCAGTCCAACCTGAATTGAAACAAATTTCCTCACAGCACAGGAATCTGTGCTAGAACCAGGTTTCCAGCATGGCTGGGCCCAGCTAAAAAGGAAAGAAAGAAAATAAAAGAAGGAAAGACGTGAAGCTTTGATTAAATTTATCATTCAAGAGTCAGAGAAGACAATTAAATTGCTGCTTGTGTTCAATGGCTGCTAAATATATTTCTTTGTCTGGGGAAATTTCAATTGAACCTCTGGCCCTTCCAGATCCTAGCATGACTGTTGCCATAGTTCAGTCATGCTGGAAACAACTGTCATATGAATGTAATATTTGGATTGCCTAGGCTGTGGAATGTTGTAGCCCTCCTGTGTGACATGTGCCTGGCATTCTAGCAATCTGCAAGAGCATGACTACCTAGAACTTGTATGTCAGGTTCTGTTTACAGCTATCTGAGGACATTTCAGGCAGGTTGATGTTATTTATCCCTGTTTTGCAAGGGACAAAACCAAACTGCAGTGATTTATCCAAAGCCATATTGCGAATCAAAGAGAGACTGAAACAGACTTATCAGTTCCTACCTCTATGTCCAGTAGTTTCTGGCTTAGACATATCACACAGTCACACGGCTTAGTGTTAAATTCTTAAACTACCACCTTGGTATTTCTGGTTCATCTTCACAGTCCCCCAGCCCCATCACCTAGTGGATTCCCATCCCATTAGGCAACAACAGATCTGACATTGCCAAAGGGCTCAAGCATACGTGATGTTAGGGAAGAGGTCATTTGGGGATGCAGCAACAGTGTTGTGCAAGTGGACCTTCTTTATCATGGCAGGGGGTGGTGCTCATTCTCCAGATCTCCCTATCTCCAGATGTCTGATCTGGAGATGAGGATAAGGCCTCTGCTCTGCTGAAGACTCTCTCTATGTGGCTAAACAAAACAGGTCAGGTCTATGTGCTTTGCATCTTCATGACCACCCCCTTCCCCACTAGAGCCAGTTCAACAGGGTGGCTATGACAAAATTGTTATTATTAATAGTCCCTTGCTCATGGCCATGGACTGTCCTGTAATTTTAAACAATGTAGATTATCTTGGCAGGTTCTTGAGCTTGTAGCTTTCCTCTGTTTTATTTATTGGAACACACCTTGCCTATTTGACTCTGTGAAATAGGGATTGCAACACTGCCCTTCTCCTATTTTCCCTGTCTTTTCAACTGGCTTGTCAAGTCCTCTGAAGGAAGAGTGTCCCAGTCATCAGCTATACATGCAACACTTAGCTGTGGTTTCAACTTCATCCTGTGGCAGGTGCTGCTTGAGGGCATTCCTATCCCAGCAGCAGAACATGAGAAGGTGAATTAAGTGATACCACCTCAGACTCCAGGAGCTCTCAGTGGAGTGGGCAGAGCTTGCTCAGCAAGGGAGTTTAAAATTGCTTTTTGGCTAAGAAAGCAAATCCTTCAGCGTCAATCGGAAAATTGTATTTTTGATTTATTTTGTTTAGATAAGGGTTAAGACGACCAATTCAGAGCCCCTTTATGCTGTGATGTGGGTGGAAGTTTGTTCAGCCACTGAGATAGACCAGTTGCTCTCTTCCCCTTCACTTCTTCCCCCCAACTTGCTCTCACCAGGTTTTTCTGAAACATATGGGCCTAATTCAGGTTGAAGACTAAGAAGTTTGTACAGTGCTCGTTAAAAATTATGACTTCTTATAATGAAATCTTTGTCAATGGAAACTTGAAAAAGCAGTTTGGCTTGTGACTTATGGGGAGAATGATGATGGAAATCAATTAATCATCCCATTTCCCAAAAATCTGAACTAGAGGCCACACTTGAATCAGAAAGGGGCTCTGGTCTACTTGGATAGCTTCAAGACTTACATTGAAAACCTCGGGAGCATGAGTGGGAACAAATATATTAAGACTGAACATTTTTCTTTAGGAAGAAGAACAGCAATAGACTCTCTTTAAGAAGAAGAACAGCAATAGTTCCTGTGTTGAGGAACATTTGTTTTTGTTTGGAGGGGGCTTTTGTTGCATTAGAGATAAGCACTTTGCAATGTTGTGCAATAGATCATTTCACTGAGGTCTGCTAATTATTACCAGGGAGTAGTCAACAGGGACCTGTACACTGGCTTTACCTGTGCTGGGCCAGCTTGGTGGTGCACACCGCCTCTGTGGTTGCAAGTTCTGGCAGGGCCCTGGAGCTGCTTGCTGTGAAACCAAAAAGAGTGGTAAAAGCCATAGCATCTCCTTCAGGAATGTGTGAGACGTCATATGTCTGGGACCTTGGCAAGGCACAGGGCAAATTTATGTAAGGTCCAGATCCACAATGGAGTCCACCATTTCAGTATCCTGGGGCTACCATTATACTGTTCCACATCTGCTTATTAAAAGAAACCATACCATAATTAGAGCAATACATGTAATGGATTATCTGGTTCAAGGGGTGAACTAAAGTGTTGAGGGGGAACAGGAGCATTGGTTTGGATAGGACCAAATTTGCAAGAAGGATGATCAGTCTGGGTCATCTTAAAATGTTCTGCCTGACCTGAAATGACGTTTTGCCTTTTCTGGGATTGCTTAACTGTTTTTTTTTTCTTTCTCTTTATATATCAGAACTAGGAAAACTTGGTTTAAATAATTTTTAAAGTTAACCCATGCACACACCCTAAAGCAGCAAAGGAAGAAATCATGCAATAGATAGTCCCAAAGCTATTTTATTAGCATCCCATGTGTATTTCATACTCTATCTTGCCACAGGAAGGGATACTTGCCCATGTGATTATTCTGTGATAGTCCAAACTAATGTGAAGCAAACACATTCATCTCTTTCAGAGTATCCCCAATTTTTAGAACTGCTGCAGTGGAGTTCAGTCTCCTCAGCTTTGCTTTGAAGTGGAACAGCTGACCTTACTTCCCCACTTATTTGACACAAGCAAAGCAGATGAGTGGGGCAGTCAAGAGAAGGAAGGGATGAGGAACTGGAGGAGCACTGGAGCAAAGGACATGGAAGAAAACTCACCATTTGGCACAAGGATGATTTCCTTTGTCATCCTGCTTGCTTCCTGCCAGTGGGTTGACTTTAATGAATAATGGGAGATGAGCGATAATTTTGGTTTCTGCCTGGAGTGGGAACAGCTGACAAAGCGTTTAATGGAAGCTGACAGTTAAGTACCCAGCCACAGCAGTAAAGTGTCAGACAAAGCATATGAAAATAAACAGCCCAAATGAAAGCTATTTCTGAGCAGATTGCTGGCACACTTTCCCAACCCCAGGCAGGTTATCTGAGATGGTAATTGCTGCCAAAAAAATTCCTCCTCCTCTTTTTTTTTTTTTTTTTTAATGTACCTTATGAGACTTTCCTCAAGGGACCACAGAGCATATTTATGGATATGCTTAACTTCAAAATAAGCAAAATCAATACCAGGAAAAGCAGAGCTCTTTTATAGAGCTTATACTAAGTTTGTTTGCATGTTTAAAAAAGTTGGTTGCTTAATAGCAGCTCATATATAGTGTCTGATTATATATATGTGTATTTATATATTTAAGAGGTAGAGATGGGGGTTAGCTAAAGGCTTGAAGGAATCTACAGTGCCCAGTTGTCACTGCCTTTCTGTAAGGATCCTAGCCAAAATGGTCTGGGGACAAGATGAACTGCTCCAAAAGGGTCAGAATGAACCATACAACCAAGATTCCCATCCAGTATTTCTGCACTAAAAACTTTGCCATCATGAGCTGTGCTTTGACGTCTTTTTTTGCCCACAGTGCACGTTAGTTCTGCTTGTGTTGCTTTCAATCTTGCAGAACAGTTAATCAAAGCTGATGCAGGTTAGCGAATGTTGCCTCATGTTTAAAAATAGGTTAGTTGGCTTTGTGGCCAGAAGGGACTGCTCTGATCATCTCCTCTGACCTCCTGCATCTAACACAAGCATGGGATAAGTACTGTTATATGAGGGTTAATGTACACAGTGCCTTCATTTATTAGCTTTCTACCTCATTTATTAGCTTAGCTGTGAAAACAGGTGACTGAGAGTCAGCATTCCTGATCCTATTCTTGGCCAAAATGGGTTGTAAACCGGTTATAATAATATTTCCCTATCTGTGATGCTTAACTGATTCCTGCACAGAAAAGGCAACACGCTTGTGGCGACTTCACAGTTACTGAAAAGAATAATCCTGTTACAGCAAAAATAATAATCTAAATACCAAAACCAATCCCCTCCCCAAATCCAGGCTTAAGCAAAGATTAAAAAAAAATACTTGAAATTCTGAAATCTTGGCTGTATAAACCTAAACGTTCTAAAACACTGGAGTATGCATTTTCCATTTCCAAGCTTGACTCTGACCCCACATCCTTCTTTTCCATTGGTGTGATTTGTCTGTAGATACAAGGATTGCATAATTCATCACACATCTTTACCATAGATATAATTACAGTAAATCCTTTAGCCTGCACATTTTGAAGTCTTCTCTAAGGTGAGCACAAGAGGTACTCATAGGTGGTGCTGCTCTGGTGTGGTTTGAAAGGTGGTAGCTACATGTTTTGTGGTGACATCTGCAATGGAAAAAAACAACAGAACACTGCTGTGAAATATATAAGGAGACAGAGAAAAAGTGAGTTGTGGTACCACGCTCTTGGGGGAAGGCATTTGTGTTGGTTAACAAACTGAAAGCAAGAGGTGGGAAGTGGTTTCCTAGCCATATATAAGCCATATGTATTTTTTCCATTTGCTTTGGAAATTAATACAGTACATGAAATTGCAGTTCTCTGGCTCACTGTAAAAGTGTTGGGGACAAATGGTTCTAGAGCTATGGGCGTTAGAGGAATATTAACTGTGTTTCTATCTCTATAAACTGATTTGCCATTGTAATGTTCTCAAGTGTTTTATTACGATTACTTTTTGATAGGTTGATCTTTGAAAGCTTAACTTTCTTGGAACTATTTTTATGGGGAGTTTCCTAGAGGAGAAGGACTACTAAAGGCAGCCCTGTTCATACCTTAGCCCCTTCAGCTCACTCTGTAGTTCCTCTGCATACAACAAATTCCTACAGGAGTTAAAGCTGGTAAAAGTAAAGGCCTGAAAGGACAATAATATCATTTAACCTGAGTTTTGGAATATCTGAAGCCCTTGAATTATATCCAGATCTCCTGCATAGAGCCCAATATATTGTGTTTCACTAAATCCGGTCTTCCAGGAAGGCATCCTCTTTTGGTTTGAAGACATTAAGACATGGAGAATCCACCACTTCCCTTTGGTAGTTTGTTCCAGTGGTTAACCACAATCACTGTTAGAAATTTGTACCTTATTTCTAATTGGAATTTCCCTGGCTTTCAGGTCTTGTTGTGCTTTTCCATTTTCAACTACAGTTTTAGTATCTGGTATTTCTTGACTCAAAAATATTAATGTGCTACATTCATAGCATGTCTCTCAGTCTCCTTGTCACTGAGCTCAACAGCTTGGGCTCTTGGGGTGGAATTCACTCCAGTGGACTGGATCTTTGGCATCTAACGTTGAAGGCATCTCTGTGTTTGTCTTGGAGTTTCTTCAAAACTTCAGTCATGTGTATGCTCAGAAGTGCCTATTCTGGCATGTGGCACTGCGCCAGGTTTAAGCAGTGGGATTTCTATACTCTACTGGAGAAGTCCAAAGCAGTTAAATATGAGACTGATGTCCACCTTTGGCACAGCAGTTTAAGGGGCAAAGCACATACCTTGAAAATTGAAAACATGGATGCTCGGCTTGAGGGCACTAAATCTCATCTCCCATGTGCTGGGAATATCTCTAAGCACCAGGCTGTGGATGAGCTCAAGTATAAATGTTCCTCTCTTGAATAAGTAACTAGGGGAGCATGGTCTGTCAGAGAGCAAGCAGAGTAGAGTGTGCTAAGCACATACTGACACTTTCCCAGGTTGCTCTTCCAAAATCCAACAATTTATGGCTCAAGAAGTCGCTCCCTTTTTTTTTTTTACTAATGCAAATAGGATTTATTTTCCATGAAATTGTCCAGTCTCTCCTTGATGTGAACTTTCAGCATCCACAACATCCTGTTGACAAGTCCTACAGCTTAACTGTGTGTCCTCTGGAAAGAAAAAAAAACAAAACAAAACTTTTATGAACTTTTATGAAGACACAACCAGATGGCTAGA
>NW_010297061.1:3655-8047 GCF_000700745.2 Antrostomus carolinensis | reverse complement strand
CTAACATAGTATGCATTATACTATGTAGTATATAAAATATTTTATATATTTTTAAATTATTTTTATATCTATATAGGTTCATGTGGGAGCACTGGTGACGAAGCTAGGACCTGCATCCGCACATCCAGCATGTTGCTGAACATTTCAGTTCTAGAAGGCTTTTGATGATCAGAGCAGAGACAGACACCTGCATTGAGGGGTATTATAGGTCTAGACTTCAAAAAGAGGTACAAAAATTCAGTTTTCAGCCACCACAGGTCACAAAGAGATGCCATCATGTGCCCCAAAGAAGCCTGATGCTTGGGAATGTGTTGGACCATGTCCACAAACCCTGTCCCAGGACGTATCATAGAATGGTTTGGGTTGGAAGGCACCTTTCAAGGCCATCTAGTCCAATCCCCCTGCAGTGAGCAGGGACATCTTCAACCGGATCAGGTTGCTCAGAGCCCTGTCCAACCTGACCTTGAATATCTCCAGGGATGGGGCTTCTACCACCTCTCTAGGTAGACAGGACTGTTACCAAACCACAGCCTGATCTTGGACTTAACCACCTCTGCGGGTGAGAAAGAGAAAAGGCTTTTATAGAGTGATAATGAGCAGCCAAACCTCAAAAACTAGGAGGTTCCCAGAAAAAAAACAGCAAATACTAGTTAGAGACATGAGGTGAACTGCTAGAGAGGCTCAATTCAACTTCTCTTCAAAAGAGCAACACTTTGGACCCAACTCCAACTCTCACAAGGCGAATGGCTCAACTCCAGGACATCACCCACTGTGGAAAAGACCCATTAGCACTAATTGCATTAATCCTAGCAGGACTAATGAGTCTCCTGTCCCAGCGTTGCTCATCACCACCTGCAGGGTAGTGGCTCGGCTGCTGGAGGAGGCAGCTGCCTGCAGCCCTGCCTGCGAGGGGTTAACCGCCCACGGAGCAGCCTCCGGCACACGCTCACGTCATGGAAATACTCAAGTAACCACAATTTTCTCTATTGCTTTTTGGCTCTGGTTCTTCAACATTTCTACACTACCAACCCAGATCTCTGCTACCTGTTTTCCAGCAAGGTAATTGGTACAGGCAGCGGCTCGACCGAGCAGCCGGTAAATTTTTTTTTTAATATAAGTTACTGTTATACTTTCTACCTCCAACACTGAGATATAAAAAAGATCATGAGTCACAACACCGGAAAAAAATAATAATAATTTTTTAAAAAATAAAATCAATCAGATGCACGATAATCAGTGGGGGTGGGATGGGGGGCTGGTACTTGCTGGTTTTACTGGGTATTAATATTACACTGGGTATTAATATTACACTGGGTTGAAGTGAGCTCCAGACAGCTGTGTCCTGCTGCTGCTTCCTCTCTCAGCCCACCCACAGCAGCTGCAGGCCCCTCTCCTCCATCCCTCTTGCCTTCCCCAGTCCTCCCAGTATCAGCTGTTTCTCCTGCTCAAGGTGTATCAGCTGACCAGGAAGGGTTGCCTTCCTTGCCTTCACCTCACCTGAGATGCCATAGGAGGTCACCCATGAATGCTTCATGAGAACCAGGGGAAAGGGAGGAAAAAAAAAGGAGAAAATAAAGGAAGAAAAGATTTTTAAAAGCAAGGAGTAAGAGTTGTAGAGCATCCTGGTGCAATGTCTTACCTGCTGAAAGAGGTTTGATGTTCTACCCTAACTCCCTATGCATACAGCTCAGGTGTTGCTCATAATTCCTTAACACTCCTTTGCACAGCCCCATAAACGTGCTCGGGGCTGGGACACCCACTGACCCACGAGTCCAGCTCCATGTATCACGAGAAGGATTTTGTGGCTGGGGGAGCCACCCTGGTCCAGCCACCACGATGCCTCACAGGGAGGAGCCCCTTCCCCAGGAGTGGGGCAGGACCAGTCAGAGGAGAGGCAGAGTTTGCAAACACTCAATGTGTAGCTCACAGCTTATCAGGAATAACCCTAAAAAAAAAACATCTTGGAGGGGCAGCAGCATCCCACCTGAGCCTGCAAATACTTTGTGTAGGAGAAAAAAGCAAAGCTGGCTCCTCCAGAGGTTTGAACATGTGAAAGAGCATCAAATAACCTCATTTTTCAGGACTGGGAAAATGAAAGCAGCTCAAGGTTGTGTGCAGACCCACCAGGTCTCCGATGCCTTTCGATAACCAGTTCAGATCATGGGAGGGCAATGGGAACGCTGCTCTCAGCAAGGTTTCATGCTTCCCTCCTCCCCGTAGCTCTCGAGTGCTGTGCAGGGTGGCTATCACCACCAGAAAATAACAACCATCTGCTCTAAGTCACCCAGAGTTGGATGTGTTCAGCCCTGCTTCACACCAGCACCCACTATTTTGGGCACCCAGCAGAGATGTCCCATGGGGGTCCATACCAGCAGCATCACCTGGGCTGTGGATGTGCCAGGATCAACCCAACCTGCAGCACAAGGATGATTTAGCAGCAGCCCAGGAGCATCTTCTCGTCACACCATCCCTTTTGCAGGAGGAAATCAGATGCAGAGGGAAAAGACAGCGACTTGGATGCTTCTCAAAAGTTAAAATTCTCCTTGAGAGAAAGAAAGCCAAAGCAGCACCAGGCAGCGGGTGATGCTTTTCACTCAAAAGGATCAACCCAACCTGCAGCACAAGGATGATTTAGCAGCAGCCCAGGAGCATCTTCTCGTCACACCATCCCTTTTGCAGGAGGAAATCAGATGCAGAGGGAAAAGACAGCGACTTGGATGCTTCTCAAAAGTTAAAATTCTCCTTGAGAGAAAGAAAGCCAAAGCAGCACCAGGCAGCGGGTGATGCTTTTCACTCAAAAAAAAAAAAAAAAAAAAAAGTGGTTTTGAGGAGAAACTTCAAAAAGAAAAAGAACTTGCCTGCAACATAAATATCAAGAGTATTTTTCAGAGGTTTACCCCATAGGGAGATGACCAGAGAAATGTGACTCAATGGCTTCAAATCAGGCGTGGTGACTAGAAAAGGCTTAAAGCATGCAGAAAGACCAAGGCCACTGAAAAGGCAACCAGCAGATGTGCAGTGACATGGTGATGGTGAGAACTGCTCTAGGTTGGCCAAAAATACTCAGCTGGAGTAGGGAGGTCAAAACAGGCACCTGAAATACCGGGGAAGGGGATTAGCCTGGGGGATATTTTGCTGCTCATGGTGTTTTTGGAGGATCTGCTCCAGCCCTTTTCTGAAAATGGTGCATCCCAAGCCAGCATCTGGACATCCACAGTGTATCCAACCCCTCCTAAACCAGCACCAGCTCCACCACCCCCAGCTTTAAAATCAGCAAAGAAATAAAAATATTAAGGAAATAACACTTGTGCCATTGGGGTAGCCACCCACAAGACCTGCATGCAAAATCCCTTCCCCACCAGTGCATCTCCTGCGTCTCTTCACCCTGTAAATTTTCCCTCCCTGTTTCCTGCAGCATTTTAAGAGCAGACATCAGTTTTTCTGAACATTGCTCTTTATTAATAATTTGGTTTTTTTTTCCTCAAAGATAGGTACAAAAGCAGGCAACCTCAGAGAATGGCACAGGGATGAAAAATCTCAAGTTTCCTCTTATTCAATTAGGAAAATTTTGTGCAGTCTCTCCCCAAATTTGAAGGTGCTCACAAGGTTTTAATGCCTCAGCATTTCTCCTAAGGGAAAGGATTTGGAGGAAGAAGAAAAATAAAGAAATCAAAACCCCTGTAGCATGTTTATGAATCAGACTGTTAAGCGTGTGTTTCGGGGGTGGAAAAGGTGGGCGATGAGCAGAGGAACAGAGAGCAGAGTTACATGAGTCAGAAAACGCTGCTTTTCCTCTCCTTACCAGCAGCTCAAATATTTCAGCATGAAATAGAATTTTTTTCATTTTTTTTTAAATTTTAAATTGTCAAGAGAGAGTTGGAGTGTAACCTTGGCTGGTTAGCAACCGCCAGCAGCTCATCAGATGTGAAGTAACGCACCGCAATTAGAGTACGCGCAGGGACGCACGCACACGCGTGTGCCGACGGACATATACACACACATACACATCAGAGTACACACAGGGGCATGTGCATGGGCATGTGTGTGGTGACAGATGTATACACACATGTACACATTACACACAAGGCTGTGTGCACACACACGTGTGCTGATGGACATATACACACATGTACACATTACACACGAGGTTGTGTGTACACACGTGTGCTGATGGACATATACACACATTACACATGAGGCTGTGTGTACACACATGTGCTGATGGACATACACACACATGCACACACAGCCCAGGGTATAGGCTGGGAAAAGGATGGAAATAAATAACATATCGATGGTTTTTGCTGCTGCTCCTACAAAAGCAGGGGCTTGGGCGTGTGCTGGTGCTGAAGAGCAAAAAGCTCCTCGTGAAGGAGCCTTGGTGGGTTTCGG
>NW_010297061.1:0-3608 GCF_000700745.2 Antrostomus carolinensis | reverse complement strand
CAGTAACACATCACAGGCTGGATTTGGGCTTGGGGATGTGTCCTCCTTCTGCCCAGGTAGGCTTGGGCACACGCATGCAAAAACACACACAAGGACTCTGAGATTCTGAAATAAAGCTCATGGAGATGGAGAGAAGCACGTCCTAAAAGAAAAGCCAATTTACCCCTGGCTTTGAGCTCGCCCAGAGCTGCAGCTGACTTGAGTCAGGCTTACACCAGCCATCAGGTGAACACCATCATTATCATCATCACACCTGGCATGGGAGGTTCTGAGGAGCATCAGGCACCAGGCTGGGGTCAGCCCCAGGAGTGACGACGGTAATGGAGGGGATGGGTCAGCCCCTGAGGAGGGCTGGTGAGCAGGGCCCAATCCTGCCCGGTGCTGTTTCCATTCACAACTGAGCCAGAAGAGATGAAACTCAAGAAGAGATGAACATCCCCGTGCTGCCAACAGCCAAGCACTCGGCTCCACCGACATTCACAGTCCATTTACGTTACCGATCAAGCAAATAAAATGATGCATATGCATCAAGGCTGGCAATATCCTGCCTGAAATGTATGCTCATTTACATATGGAAATCCACGGAGAAGAGAGAAATCACAGCTATATTTAAAACTGCAAAATCACTTGACCGTCCACGGGGCAACTCCTGTTTACATCTGTCATGCCTTGGCAAAACTGAAATCACTCCAGGGTAAATGATACCCCTGGTTTTACATTTCAAAAGAAAAATGTTTGCATCCCTGTATCCTCCTGCTCAGCCTCTTATAAAATAAGAAATGTGCAATTTTTGCTTTTATATTTTTAATTTTTAAGTATTGTAGTCTAAAAGCAACCTGTGGAGCTCGGTGCTGATGGGAGGGAAGCACCTGCTCAGCACACATGGAGCATCCAAAGCATTTATTAGTTTAAAATTGACTTTAGAGATTCAGGAGCTTTTTGAGAATCATCATGGTGAGACAGACCATGTTCTGCAGCTTCTCCAGTTTCCCTTGCAAATGAAATGGCCACGCTGACAGCACCGATGACAGATCTGAAACTAAAACAAGAGCTCTTCCTAACGAAGAAATATCTTCTTCCAGTCCAGTAATCTATATCTCGCTGCTTGGCTGCCAAGCCATGAACTGGAGATATTAAATAATCAGTATTGCCCTCTGTTTCCTCCTGCGAATGTAAATGCGAGCACTGGAACTGAAAAAGCTATTTTAGGCTCCAAAAAAACCCCCAAAAAACCAAAACTCCCTCAAAAAAAAAAAAAATTAATATAAAACACCCCAAGGGCCACTGCTCCTCACTTAACGCTGGAGCTCATATTTTTGAAATGCATCAACACAATTAAAAAAAACCCCCAAAACAACAAACAAACCAGAGAGCAGCTCTCCAAAGTATGTCGAGAGGCAGTTTTTAAGAAAGATGATGTATTTTCGATTGCGATTCACGACCACACTGGCAGTTGGATCGCAGGTTTTAGAAGGAAATGAATGAATGCGAGACAGGAGGGTGCGAAAATGAAAGTTGCTGGAGCTGAAGGTCTGCTCTGCGCTTCGAGCCATGCAAGGTTTGAATTTTCTTCCCCCTTCTGCACGAGCTTATGTGAGCGACCAAACTGCCCCACGCTTCCGCTGCTAAAACTTAATTTAAGCCTAAATTAAAGTGCAGTTTAACACAGGCCACCTTCATGCTGCTTCCCGTAGCAGCTCTCCCAAACGGGGTACCCAAGGGTACCCCAGCACAGACGACCTGCAAGTTCTCATCATGCTGGATAAAAGGCTATTTACTTTATTGAGGTTTTAAACCAACCGAACAAAACAAAAAATCCCAAACAAACCACGCAGGGTCCCATTCTACATGATTTTAAGCTGTGCTGATCTGTCCATAGCTCATCCTTACCATGAGAAATATATAAATACTGCACAAAAAGTGGAAAAATTCAGAATTCTTAAAAATCTGTGACCACATTTTCACGGATGGTTGCACTGCCCACGTTACTGCTCTCCAGGTCTGTGTGCGTCAGCGCGAGCTGTGCTGTTCAGGAGATGCAGAGCTCTGCTTTGAAGGTGAAAGCCATGGGACATCCCAAAGTCTCGTGAATCAAGAACCTGCAAGGAACCCAACACTGGGCTGTATGGGAAGCAAAACTGCAGCGTGGGGTGAGCGCAGAGTCAGTGCTTGCAAGAAGGGGAAGGAAGAAGGAAAAAAAACCCCAAAACAACCAAAAAACAAACAAATTGGCAGTGCTAACCCCTTGCTTTGCCCCTACATCATACACTCGGGTTATCTTTTCCAAGGCAGAGAACCCGGTGCCACCGAGCAGCCAACGCGCCTGACTCAGCGCCGATGATTCACTTGGGCAAACAGGAGGATGAAGCCACCGTGAGCCCCGTGACAGCAACGCCTGCAGGTGACATGCTGCCCACAGCACAAACCCTCCGTATGGCCCAGCATCCCCATGGGGCCGAGGGACAGTGCAGAAACGTTGGGAAATCAGAGTGGCACATCAGTTTGTTAGGGAGGTATTTTCCAGTCAGTCCCCCCCCCCCACCACCAAGGCAGAGGGACTAACCAGATGAGTACCCACCTGCCCTCCTCCAAAACCAGGTGAGCCAAGGGCAGGTGTGATGCTCCATTGTTTGCACCTTGTGTGGAGCACCCCATGGAAAGAGCTTCCAAACCCAGCCCTGACCATGCCAGCTCATGGAAGGGAGCAGAAGCTGCCCAGGATGGGGAACACCTGTGGGAATGGGGGACCCTGAGCACAGCCCAGCACCCAGGATTGCTGCTCACAGGGCTTGTCTGGGGGAGACACAGCCTTCTGATCCCACCCAACACAGCCCTCCCAACAAATAAAGGTGTGGACAGCAATTCTGCCAGCATTTAGTCAGGTTTTCCTCAGCCTCATCCACGAGGACCAAGTGAAAAGCGGATGCAACGAGCTCCAGGAGGGAGTTTACACATTTATCTCCTTGCACAACTTCAAGGAAGGACTTGCTACTTCAAAGCACCGGAGCAAACTCACCCTGAAGGCTCCTGTTTCCGTACACAGAATGAACGACCCACCTCCCGTCCTGGCCTGGACAATCAAAATCACCATGTCCTGGGGAAGGTCCCAGCACCCCAGCGAGTCCCTCCGGCACAATGAGGGCTTATAAACCACGAGTTTAAAAATTCCCTTTATCAAACTCAAGGTGATGCTGCTCAGGGGGTTCCCCAGGCTGGTGTGGCAGCAGTGAAGCCGGCGCAGGTCCCCTCACCCCATCTCCTCCTGCCACCCCTTCCTCCTCCTCCTCCTCAGCACCCATGGATCCAGCCAGGGTCACAGCGAGCTGTGAGTGGGGTCCCCCCCAGTGTGACACCCCTCACCCCGATTTTGGACCTTCCCCCTGTCACCCACAGACAACAGGGGAACTCCCCCCTCTCTGTCCTGGCCACAGACCCGTGTCCCTCCCGAATTAACACCCCCGCTAATTGCCAGCGCTGCCCGGACCCGCAGTAATTACCGCTTCACCGAACCCGGGGAATTAGCAATTCATCAACAAGTGTCCCGCGGCAAAACCCCACGATCCCCCGCGACCCCCGGCCCGGGGGGATGCTCCGGGGGGTTGGGACAC
>NW_010297060.1:0-559 GCF_000700745.2 Antrostomus carolinensis | reverse complement strand
ACTGTGGATCACATTCTCTGGTTTCAGAAGTCCTGTTCTTCAGGACTTCTGTTCTTCTGTTCTCCAGACCTCCTCCTTGTCCTGTTCCTTCTCCTCTTAGGTCTTCTTGGGAGGAGATGTCTCCATATAGACACACTATGTTCAGATGATAACAGCTGGTAAATGAAGCGCCATAAAGTCAAAGAAAACTGAAACCATGGGCTTCCATGCCAGAACTTCATCCAGTATGTGGATGAAAGAAGTACTCATGAAGCTTCATTTTTAATATAAAAATCAATTTCCTGCTTGATGTGTTTAGCATCCATTTACATTTTTGTAAAAAGCAAGCTACACTTGCATTTATAAGTAATCCTTATTTATGAAATAAATAAGGCAGACAAGAGGAATGGCATTGCATTAACAATATCAGCAAACTGAGACTTTGTGCTTATTTTGTGTGTTCCCATAAATGCAAGAGGAATGTGAAAGTGCAGCAACCCGTCATCTTACGCTTTTTTGATTTCTGAGGGCAAAAGTCAGATCATAAGTTGCTACCACAAACACTTCTGCAATTTCTAGA
>NW_010297059.1:0-248 GCF_000700745.2 Antrostomus carolinensis | reverse complement strand
TGGCTGGAAGGGGCTTTGTCTCTTCTGTGCCTCAGTTTCTCCAGCTGGGACTCTGGAGCAGCTCAGGGAGGTGCATGGGGTCTGGCACAACCCTGACACCCCCCGATTCCTCCCCAGTTTTCTGCCGCGTGTACATGCCCGACCACTCGTACGTCACCATCCGCAGCCGCCTCTCGGCCTCGGTGCAGGACATCCTGGCCTCGGTCACCGAGAAGCTGCAGTACTCCGAGGCGCAGAGCGCCCGCGAG
>NW_010297058.1:0-17798 GCF_000700745.2 Antrostomus carolinensis | reverse complement strand
CTGGGGGTCCTCAGGGACCCCGGGTGAAAGGGTTTGCCTTCACTCCGTCCGTGGGAATGTATCCTGAGGTAAAAAAGCGAGGACGGGAGTTTTAAATCAGCAATAGCTTCCGGAAAGATTGCTGGTGTTAAAACAGGACCCGTAGTCTTGGCGCATCCGGATTATTTTACCCCAGGTCCAAGAGTTTTTTGCAGCAGTGGTTCTGGATCATTTAACAAAAGGGGATTAAATGTTAGGGGTGGGAATAAAACATTCGCTATAGTTTTAAGTTTCTTGCCTGTTTTTTTTCTTCTCTCGTCCTTGGATGTTTCAAAAGGAGATATGCATTCAAACTTGAATTTCCAGGCAAAGTCAAGAGAATTGAAATGTAGCCATGCCTACTTACTGTATGAGAGAAACCCAAAATTCAATTAACATAACCTCTCTATTCTATTTCAAAACAGAATAACTCTTGGAAAAACACTTACAGCCCCTCCATATGTTCCATTTTGTTTTAATTTCTTGGTGATAAATCCTATTCTTCTCACTCAATAATGTTTAATATTTGACATGGTATCAAAGGTTTAATTATCTTTCTGGTAAGTGGCTTTCTGAAATTTCAGAGTTTAGGAACCAAAACATAGAAGTACTTCAAACCAAAGTATTTATGCTTCTTCATTTTTAAACTGTATATGTGTTTATTACTATGTATTTACATACCCCAGACTCGAGATTTCTCCTGTATGTATAACTTTGTTTGCATCATCTGATATTATTGTAGAGCTCTTTAAATTATGGCATACCTTGTACCATAAGTCACCACAAGTACTTTGACATTTGTAAAAGGAATGTATTGAATACCCAATTCATCTGGAGTTACCTTTCTGAAGTTCACTCAGATGTCTTTTGCTGCTTTACAGGGTTGCTTATATGGGCTTTTCCTGTATTTTTCTCTTTACAAATAGTTTTGGGTAAACAAAACAGATTTCTCTCAGTTGTGGAGAGTGTGGGTAGAAATAACTGCTGGGGGAGGAAAGTCAAATTAACCTTGAGGAGTGGCTTGAATAACTATGCCTGTGTTTAGGCAAGCTACACTCTGTTTACTCTTTTCTTGCACACTATATCTGCCTAGAAATATAATTTTACTCAGTATTGCAAATGGCCAGTGCAGCAGCACAAAAAAGGACCCCTTGTTTTCCCATCTGAAGATGTACAGGAATCATGACTCCTCAGTATCAAACCTCTTGTCAACTGGCTCCTACTCTACTTCTTAGATGTGACCAAACATGCTCACGTCCACTTGAAGCTGGCAGCAGTGGTCATTTAATAATCTCTTCCTAGCTATGAGCAAGGCAAGTTCCTAAACCCAAGGATTATAAATAATTAAACATTGTTTTGAAATATTTTAGTTCTTAGTAGAGTGCCACACTACTCTGGCACTCCTGTCTTATCATGCAGCATAAGCCAGACCTTGAGTTCTGGCACTGATTTTTGCTCCAGAAGATAAAAAGGAGACTTAAGTCCCTTCTAATCAATTTATGCCTAAATCAGGGCCTGCTATAACATTTTAATGCTATCCGAGCAAAATTCGTAAAACTCTTGCTCCACATGACCTTGCACTTGAGACTTTTCTAAGATGCAGACTGTAGCATCGGTAATGCCAGTAGTTTTGGAAGAGGATACAGCCCCTTGCTGTGGCTGCTGGTCTGATTGAATTACAAAGCTCCTACTCCATAGCATTACTCTTGCTTCCTCCATTAATTCTGCCATCTGAGGGGCAGCAAGAACTGAAGCTGCTGCTACTACAGCCTTGCATTATGGAGGACTCTTCAGTTTCTGCTAATGTTGCATCAGCACTAGCTGATTCCTGCTTAGTGAGTATGAGGTGGTACCATAAAAGGGAACTATACCTGTTTCTCTGATGCATTTTGATTTTTCTAGCTGGGCTAACTCAGACAGCCATTTGTCCCATAAATTATCTGTGTTACAGGCTGCCTTGCCAACAGTCCCACTTATTTATTAGTATTTCTCTTTCTTTTCTGACCCACACATTTTTCTGCTGTTGAGAGTGTGTTTCCCCCAGGCAATACTTGGTAGAGGTAGTGCACTTGGTCACCCTTGTGACAAGCAGTACATCAAGCACCCTGATCTCAACAGACAAGACTTGCAGAGAAAACTTCCAAGTACAAAGGTAAGTCAGTCAAGGCAAAGCTCTAGGTGCAAATCCCACCTGCTGCTCTGTTGTGTGGCTTTATGGAAATTATTGACAAGAATACTTTTAAAAAATTTTTTTCCTTCTTATCATAATGCAATGTTGCAAGCCCTAAACACTCAAATGTCATTGGTTGCAGCACCCAAACCCATGAGATTTAAAGATTTATTTTAAATAATTTTATTTGCCATCTAAGAGCCCTGAGGGCTCATGCTACCTAACTGTATTCCATAGACAGACAGGGTGGCTGAAGGTTAAGAATCACTTAATCAAATAACTTCAGAAAGCTGAGAAAGAAGAAAAGGCTGGATGTCAGCAGGAGGAGACAGCAAAATGCATCACAGTATCCCACTAGAAGTCAATATTCTGGGCACATGCCCCTGGTTTCCAGTGTCCTCCCTAGCAGGGGACAGGACAAGTTCAGCTCTTGCAGGTGTCACCTGCTTGTTGCCCAGGTATGAGCTGTTATGAGTATCATATTGGATACCTGTAATTTTTTGGTAAGAAACTGAGTCCTTCCTAGGAACACCAACAGGGGCTTATCAATGCTCTTGCATTTGTTGACATGAGCTCCCTTCCCATTTTTGTTAACCTGGAAGTATCCTTAAGATGAAAGCTTACTAGTATGCACAGCACAACACTTCTGCTCACCATATTTTGTTAGTGTTCAGTTGTTCTTTAGAACAGGGCCTTCTTTGTAATATCCCAGTTTCTCATTTAAAGGTCTCAGTCACCCCAATATCTGGTACTGTACATAACAGCACAGTCACTGGTAGCTACAGTAAGAGAGCAACCCCTGCAACCAAAGAATTATAAATCATATTGAGGTTAGCAAGCCTTGTCTTCAATACCTGAAGATCTGTCCTTCTCCAAGAACAGGATTCCTTACTTTTTCAGATCTGGCTTCCTTGCAGGTGGAAAATAGCATTTAAGACCACTCAAACACTGCATTTTCTCAGTAAACACCCCTTTTTTTGATTGTTTCTTCTTGTCTTCATGGAGTATTTGGAAACATAAATAACAATTGCAGCAACTTCTAACAGCCTGTAAAGTGCTCTGCAAGTGTCAAATGAAGGATTTGTCACAGCTCAGGTGGTCATTAGTATTTATTACAAATATTTGTCATAGTCCGGTGGTCCCATCAGCTTCTTTGTCTAACTAGATCCTTCTACCAGATCTGACCGTATTGTGAAGACTCTGTAAGAGGAGGTCCATAAAAGTGATGCTAACAGAAACCAAGTGATACTTTATTTCTTTTCTCTCCAGAGCTGGGCTTTGAGCAATAAATCATCAATTGATATAACAAATTTTGCAGAGAACACGTAGGTGAGCACACTTGGAACTATTAGGAGTGACCAGGGATTATACCCTACAAAATTGGTTTTGATAGGGTACCCAGGGATCGATCTGCTTACTGGTGGTGTGACTTCTGCTTGACCATGGGCCTTCAGGGATACCTAGGGTCCTGCAGAGGTTGTTCATTGAAGTGACCCAGGCTGTTTTAAAGACAGTAAGAGGAATTGCCTTTAAAAAGAGAGAGCATATAGGAATTTCACTAGCTGGCACAATTCAGGTTAAAATCAGGAAGCAATAAGAGCTTCAGCTGAGCCCAGCGCTAGGTGGACTGGAAGGGGGACCCAGTCTTGGATGTCAGTGAAGAGCTCCCGCACAGCAGTGGGATGTCGCAGTACATCCACATCCTTCCAACACGCTGTCTGTCCAGCAGCACTCAGCCACTGCCACACACAATCAAAAAATTGCTCGAGTCTGCAGGGTTGGGAGGAGCTGTGCAAGGGCAGCACCTCGCTTTGAGAGCAGCAGTCTGCTGTGACCCTCTGTGGGGAAGGGAACTGCTGCTCTGCGCAGGGGACAACTGTAAGGTCACCCCACAGGAGGCAGTGGCTACTGCCGAGCTCCCGCAGGCAAGGAGGTGGCTGTGGTGGCTGAAGCCAAGCATAATCCCGCAGGAGGTAGCACTGCAATAGTTTACTCACATACCTGTGCTATTTTACCCTTTATTTCAGACAGTGCTAGGAAATACCAGGTTTTATGGCCAATAAAGAAACTATGAATCTTTCATAGGAAAAATGACTTTTATGTAACCCATGCAATGACAAGATTTATTTTTTTGCATGTGTATGTTTTTTCAACTTGTGGTGATCTGAATAAAAGATTCCAAATTGGCAGTCCTAAAGACCAAAAGTTTCATATCCACAGACCAGCAGCTGCTCTGATATCCAGAGCCAATGGTAAGATTGTTATGGAGTGTTTGTTGTCCCTGGATAACCCCCAGAGATAGCCTGCTCAGCTATGGGAGCAGAAACAGATTCAGCAGATGCACAAAGAAAGGGGAAAGAAAGCCAGAAAACTGAGATGAAAAACACAGTGAGGAGCACTCAAAGGGCTGAGAAGGACAAGTATCTGGGAAGGAGGAGTTGTTGACAGATGCAAGGCACTGAAAAAAATAGAGTAGTTCAAGTTGTGGGCCCAAACTCAGTGCTATGAGAGATTGTGCCTTGGAGTCCTTCCTTTCTCAGGTCAGCAGATAGACTTCTGGTCGTTACCTCTTTGGGATTTTTGGTTTTCATCCCTGTCTTGTAGGCCTGGAGATTTTGTCAAGGTTTGAATTCTTCTCTTACAGGCTTCAGAGATGCTTATTCATGACATTTCTTTCTTTTTTTTTTTTTTTTTTTTTTTTACCTGAAAATCTGTATCTTCTACATCCTTAAACCAAAAAACATCAAGGCTGTACTGTCATTTTTTAGCATTTCAAGAAGTCTTGAGTCCTCCTTTCATTAGCATACACAGAACTTAGTTCCAGTTTAATTCTGAAGGAGCTATAGGTGCCAGCTGAGTATTTCCTTAACACCAGAGCAGTGATCTCATCTGGAAACGTGGGGCTGCAGTTGCTGAAAGAGTTTTAGTCATGACATGAAATCAGTACTGCATTTAGTGAACAAAGTAATTACAGCAGACATTGTTTTTCAGATTAGCGTGGCTCTCCATGATGTTCACAATTTAATGGCTGCAGGATAAAAGGCACTTGCCTTGTGAATACATCTTTACCTGCAAGTAGGAAACTTTGGTACCGAGGCAAACTTGACTGATTTTCTTTGTCTTAGATGCATTCAACTTTGCTGGATTTGCTTTCAGTAAAAGCTGTATGATCACAGCTTGTGCAGCCGTTAGAAAGTGTCTACACATGTTTTATTTCCTCCTCTTATCTGGTTGCATTATTCTCACTGACATTGCGATCGATTCCTGTGGCTGTTATGGATAAATAAACATTCTGTATCAAATATTATAGACTCCACATCATTATTTCCTAATCTAGCAAATGGGAGAAAAATAACGCTCCATTTTTACCGTTGCAGTAAATTTGCTAATGTTTAATCTTTGGGTTTAATTTTTCTTATCATATGGTTCTGTAGCAGAAATTAATGAGTTGCAGCAGAGTGAGTTTGAGGCCTCATAACTTGTGTCATTTCTGGAAAAAACCCCACATTTCTGGTTGTCAGTCCTCTTTAACATCCCCCAGGGCTTGATAAACACAGGAAATTGCACAGCATACTGCTGTGGCAGGAGAATGTGCAGGGAAGGGAAGCTGTCTGCTGCAGGGCTAGCTCTGGCTCCACTACTGCTTCTGTCCCTGTCCAGTACAGGTTACACTGCCTAAGTCCCCAGGTTTTTTTAAAGGGAGAAGGGGAAAAAAAGAGAAAATTTTCAAGAAGCAAGTTTCTCCATACCACTTGCAAGTCTTGTCTTAGTCCCCACATGGGTGGCCTCAAGAGATTAGGAATCAAACTGGCAAATGCTCTGAAACATTGCTCCTAGAAAAGTCAGAAGTTAGAATCATAGAATCATTAAGGTTGGAAAAGACCTCCAAGATCATCAAGTCCAACCATCAACCCAACACCTCCATGCCCACTAAACCATGTCCTAAAGGTGTTTAAATCAATCATATAAGTCTGTTTCTTGTCTGCCTTTCATGCTTCTGCTGGTGTGAGATAATTGTCAGGCTAAAAAGGCAGCTCTAGGGAAGGTGGTGGCCAGCAAGGAAGTTTTGCTGCTGAGAATGTGGCTGTGCCTCTGCCAGCACCACTGGCCCTGAAATCACTGACGATAAAAGAAGGTCTGGGATTTGCATGTCTTGCAACATCAGTCCTCCAGTAGTTTGTTGGCTAGCTTATGGGATAAGGGTTTGTAAAATATAAACCCTCAAATTTATTAAGTACTGTCATAACAAGCTGATGCCATCTTTATCCAATAAATAGCACCTGAGATCATATAATCATAGAATGGTTTGGGTTGGAAGGGACCTTAAAGATCATCCAGTTCCAACCCCCCTGCCATCAACAGGGACACCTTCCACTAGACCAGGTTGCTCAAAGTCTTATCCAACCTGGCCTGGAACACTTCCAGGGAGGGGGCAGCCACAACTTCCTTGGGCAATCAAAATTGTCTGGCTCCTAAGCTGTGCAGAAGAGCTGGCAGGAGCTGCTTTGTCCCAGGCTGCACAAGGGTATGACAAAGCGCAGTGTGGAAAGGCAGCAGCCTGCCATCCTGTCCTCCTCTCCTTTCACCTCACACCTCCCAGACCCACCTCCCCACCCCGCAGTGATCTTCCCACAGGGGAGGCTCCACTTACCCTCGCTGTGCCCTCGGTGTTGTACTAAGCCCCCAAACCACGTGATATCACCTGGTTTACTTGCAAAACTTCTCACTCACGTCAAAACTGTGGGTGGTGGTGGTTGACTTCTAGACTCGTTGAAATAAACTCTCAGGCCTGATAGGAGAAAATTAATTAGTTGGGAAGTTTAATCAGTTTAAGGCAAGCTCTGTCATGATATTTTCATGTTTACTAAAGATTTAAAGTATAATTCATACAAGTCCTTTCTGAAGCTGACTGTGTTGAGATTCAGTGTTCCAAAGGTCTGCCACAACAGCTGGCTGGCAGATCTGATGTGTCTCTTCCTAGAGCAATCCTACAAATAATCCACACCACCTTTGGATGAACTCAAACTGAAGTTTACACTCTCTAAAGCTAATAATATGTGATAGTATTTCTTATAGAAAAAAATAACTTTTCTTGTTCTGTTCTGTTTATATAACATGCGCAGCAGTAGCTGCTCTATCAGTCTTTTCATTTTCTTCTTTTCCCTTGTTTTGAAAGGCAAAAATCAGTTTTAGATGGACTATCTTGATGGATTACCCAAATTTAGGGCAGAAAAATCCTGTGGTGATTAGAGATCTAGATAACCCAGGTGTGAATTTACAGATTGAGAATTACTTTTGAAGTTTTCTATACCGTGCACTACAAATGACATTAACACACTGTTAATTTGCAGCTGTACTCTCACAGAAGGAGGCTTTTCATAGGTTTAATTTACCTCTTTAATCCAGTATATCACTTTGATGTGGGGTACAGGGTAAATCTTTCCATTTGGAGTGCTATGTGGTGAATAATAAAAAATCTGATGAATAAAGTCTTTCTAATAAATGGTGCTCAGTGAGATCAGACATATGGTAAGGAAAGGCCAAGGCCAGTCCTCCCCTCTTGCTTTCATTCAAAGAAGGGAAAAAACCAATGTGTCTGAAAAGACAGTAATGCCTTTCAGGCCAGTAAGTTTTAGAAGAACTAGAAATTAAGGCTTTCGAAGCAAAAGAACCGTATCAAAGTTTAAAGCAAAGTTTAGGTGACTGTCTAAAACTTTACCTCTTGTTAGTTCTGCCCTTATTTGAGGCAAACAATGATGCAGTGAGTACTGGCAGTGATGCACAAGCTGGTCAGACTCTTGAACTAAAGATGTCCCAAAATGAGGTACCTCTTCTGTGAGATGGCAGGGACAGGGTCTGAGCCCACCAGCCGCACCACTGTGAGCTCTACTACGTCATGATCTGTTCTAGAGTGAGCAGTATTTTCCCCACCTGCAAATAAAACACACAGGCATCAACCCAGCATGACTTTAAGGCTCTCCCAACCCTTGGACCCTTGGCTGCCACCTCCTCCTCCTGCCCTGCCAAACCTACCCTGGGCCAGGATTGGAGATGCTCAGCTCAGAAGCAGGCTGATTTGGCACCACTAACACGTGCTCAGCATCAGGGAGTCTTAGAGCTCAATTCAGCATTTTGTGAGCAGAGATGGAGGTGGTCATCACCATGCTGGTAACTGGAATGGCTGTGCTGAAAGCCACCTCCCAGGTCTGCCATCCCTTGCTCTTCCTCACAGCTTCCTCTGATCCGAGCAGCTGGGCAGCTGGGCACCAGTTAAGGCAAAGCCCCCCACAACAGCTCTGGGCATGGCACTCCTGCTTTTCTTCTTGACAGGAGACAAGTGGCATGCAGGAGCCCTTCCCCACACAGCAGAAACCCCAAATGGAGTCCTTTACATTTCATGAGAATACATGAACACATCCCTCATTCCCCATTTGGCTGCCCCACGGCCGGCACTGCTTCCCCAGGAGCCTTCCCTGGGCTCGGTGCAGCCATCTCGGCACGCTTCCTTCCAGGATTAGATATGCTGATGGTAGAAACCAGGTCAGGGAGAGGAGGGGGCAGGACCCTCCTCAGCATCCCTGCTTAAATCACAGCCTACCTTATGCTACACATAAACAGTGATATTTCTTTTTCTTCTCCTTTGTGGCTATATAGGTCACCTCTCCTCATGCAGTTGGGTAACAGTCTTATGGCAGCTTCAGGACCTGTGTATGTGGAAAAGTTTCTCTTCTTAAAAAGAAAAAAAAAAGCTTTCAGTGGAGTTTAGCCTCCAGGAATAGGAGAGGGCTCATGCTACGTGACTAGACAGCATTACGTGAACCATCTGCAAATACTCCATGGCCTGCAAGCCACAGTTTGAAACTTCTTATGCAGACCTGACCATAGGAAATACTTACTGAAAAGAAAAATATACTAGAGCCTCCATGTTCTATTCATAACCAGATGGCTCCAGTGTAGTGTGTTGATCGAATTTTTAAGTCAGCAATGATAATAATAGAAAGTACAGATTGCCCGTGCTTCTAAAGTGGTTATTCTGGATTGTTAACTGTGTAAATATTTGGTATGCCTTTAGGTCACGATGCACGACAACTGAGTTTATAATAACTTAAAGAAAAATTGCAATTTAATGTTAGAACTGTCATTTTAATGAAGAAGCTATTGGAGATAAGTTAACTCTCCTACAAAGTTGGAGTGACGACCAAAATTACTAGGTTTTATTAATGGCACTGCTTTTAAATGTCTGTATAACACTGACCAGCTAATAACATTACCACTCTGTGCACTTGATGTACTTGATAATATGTATCGAGTTGTGGGTGCATAATTCACCTATCAAATATTGAGAATGACTTGATGTTTGTAAATCATAATGAGACATCCGGATTGAAATACAAAATACAATTTATTAATGAATAGTTACACATTGGATCTGTACGCAATTAATTTTTCCTTCAGCCAGGTATTGTCTTGATTTCTCTTTGTGGAGTAAAGAAACACAAAACCTCCCTAGAGGTGAAAGAACCAAATTGTTCTCTCTTTTGCTAGTACAACTTCAACAGCATGATGTTGTACTATGGCTTTTTCTCTCAACTTGCCAACTGCTAGTTCTGCATTTCAGGTCACCTGCTTTTCAGTTGGGTGTCTCTCTCTTGTACTGCAAAGCTGTGAAGCTGAGGAGACTGTCTGGGTGCTTTGAACATCCAGGGAAAATAAGTAGCCAAATTTATTTTTAAATAAAGTGTGAGTAATTAATTCAGTGACACCCTTTTGATCTATGTAAGGAGATACTTTAAAACCCACAGAATTCTCCCACTATTCCCATAATCAATCTGCATTTGTTTCACCTTCAGGTATTGTCTAGCAGGAAACCATGGGCAATTTCAAAGGGCATGCTCTTCCTGGAAGCTTTTTCCTTCTTTTTGGCTTGTGGTGGTCAGTGAAGTATCCACTGAAGTATGCCTGTCGAAAGCACAAGAATGCTTGCTACCTTGGTTCTAGGGCAGGGTTTCAGCGCCTGGAGTTTGTTGAGGGGATCATCAAAGCTGTCTTTGCCCTGATTGGTAAGTAAGGTGGACTTGGAGTATACAACAAAAAGGCTGTGCCTTTTCACACTTTTTTTTTTTTTAAAATTTTGTTCTCTGATAAAACATATCTCAATGTGTTTTGGTATTTTGTCCTTTAAACATCATGAATCTAAGAAATAGTGGGGCTACTGCTATTAATTACATAACTTCCATCACTCTTCTGCACTCTGCTGCATTCTTCTGCAGCTTCTTTAAGGTCTGGCTACTTCACAGCTGGTCCATCTGAGAGTTCATATGCTGTTCACTACTTCACGGAGGGAGATAAGATATTTAGGCAAGGGGCTTTCACATACAGACAGGGAGCACCAGACTGGGGGGGTATTGCTTTTCTCTTTTGAATCCAGCCATCTCAGATGTCTGTAGTCTCCACTGAGTTACTGATAAAATATGTAAATACAGATGCTTCTTTTTTAATATCATTCAAAAGTGAAAATATTCACAAAGAAGGACTGAAATCCAAATCTTGTTGCTGCAGGACTGTTGTAATGGGGTGGGGAGGAGGGAGCTGTTTCTCCTTCTGTTGTGGAGTGGCCTGGGTACAAACCCACAGGGATGGTTTAGAGGCCTGTGCAGCTGACTGGAAGTGCCTCGTTCTTGTTTACATTCCAGCAGGCTGTATGTTAGCAATTTACCTTTATAGAGTAAGTAAGCTAAATAACAGGGGACCTGGGGAGCCAAACACATGTGGCTTTCAAAAGGATATTAATTTTTAGTATTTTTAGATTTTAAGAGTCTACCTATCTCCTCTTCTTTAGATGCTGGTTTCTAATCAAGGTGCAGGCTGTGCCAAAATCTTGTTCTTGCTTTTAGTCCTCTCTGCAAGTTGTATCAGTTAAGATACATCAGCCCTGAAGTGATGTGGTGTGTACAGTTTACACTTTGTTATGGCCTAAAAAATTATCGAAACCTAAATAATAGTGTTCTTTTTAAGGTGTGAGTGGGGATATCTTTCCTACAAATCTCCCAGTCAGTGTCTAGAGGTAGTTGGGCAGCTAAAACACCCATCTAGTTTTTTTTTTTCCCACCCTGAAACAAAAAGCTATTATTTTAATGTATGGTAATTTCAATTCCAGTCAAAAACATGGACAAGAGAGCCTGGCAAGGAAAAACAGTAAGAGCAGCAGAAGGAGTAAAACCTGCTGTTTCTGTGTTAAGAAAACTTGAAACAAAAGTGGAAAAACACTACATTTGCTCCACAGCATATCTAATTATACAGCAGGACATTGGCCCACGCTTTATAAACAATATAATTAACTTTAACATTTTAAAAGCACAAGGTATTTTAAACCCTTGCCAAACTTCATTGGTTATATAAAGTATCTAAAAGCAGCTTTCCTCATGCTGGAGTAGTGCAGCAAGTTAGCAAGACACCGAGGGGCCAAGGTAAGGGAGGTGGTGGAGCACCAATTCAAATACTAACTCAGTATACATTCTCCTGGGACCCTTAATAACTCTGCATGGTGGAGGGATTTCCTTTTATGGCTTTACAGGACAAATCCACTTTGAATTAAGAGTCTGAACTCTGCCATCCATGCAGGGGACTGAAATGGTAAATCTTTCTTTTGGGGACTTTAGTGTGTGCTATACTCATGTTTGAACCACTGGGAAAGGCAGCTGAAAAATTCAGTCAGAGGACTGCTACAGTAGCAATTGTTTAAAAAATAAAAAAAAGCAGAACAGAATAGCTGTCTCCATTTTCACTGCTGGAAACTACAAGATGGAAATAGTCCCACCAGGAGTGGAGCTGAAGCCTGGTTTCCTCTGGCTTGCTCCTCTCCGGATTATGTGATGCTTAATATATGCTTGAGCTCACTCTGTGGTCTTTCCTTTACCAAGCAACTTATTTCATTGCTCGTCCAC
The DNA here is from genome assembly GCF_000700745.2 of Antrostomus carolinensis. NCBI lineage: Eukaryota > Metazoa > Chordata > Aves > Caprimulgiformes > Caprimulgidae > Antrostomus > Antrostomus carolinensis. Next base: position 5,666 of record NW_010297058.1, on the reverse strand, counting down.
CCACTGCCTATTTTTTAAATTTTTTTTGTAAAATTAATATCTTTGACATCTCTGTGCATTTTCACTTGAATTTGGATAACAAGTTAAAAACTTTATTGGGAATGGCTGAACTGGGCACAAGATTGCAAATATAGCAATCACCCAGAGCAATCCTCAGGCAGCCAGACTAAACCCCAATCGACTGACATTATGCTGCATGGGGATATATTGTTGCCTCAATTGTTTGTATAAAGATTTTGCATCAGTCTATACCATAAGCACCAGGACAAATAGTTATCCTTTTCTTTTCATGTGCAGGAATGGTGGCTGAGCAGTTTGTTCCCGATGGACCTCATCTGAAGTTGTATAATTACGAGGAAAAACACTGGGATCACTTGATGAACTGGCAACATGCCACCATGTACCTCTTCTATGGCATTTCAGGGTTGGTTGACATTGTGGCTCATGGGACCAACGCATTGCCAGTAGCCATGGACAGGATGATGCTTTCCTTAGCAGTGTTTATTGAAGGTCAGTTTACCTCTCCCTGCAAAGGTGCATGTGAAACTTGCAGAGGGGTATCAGCCTTTGGTCTGGGAATCTCAAATCAGCCTTAGAGAATGAGCCAATGGGAGCTGGGTGTTCCACTCCCTGAAATGCTTAAAAAAGATCAGTCTTAAAAAATCACTCTCAGTTCAACTGAGAAGGTGATATTGGCATGAAGAGAAATACTAAAGGTTCACTGTTTTCTAAAAGGAGATGCAGGGAGATTACAAGGGAAGAAAATATCTTAAATGGATCTCTTAATTTATTCCAGGTTTTCTCTTTTGCTACCATCTTCATGGGAGAGCCATGCTGGACGTTCATGTTCATCAGTTATTGCTATTTGCTATCTTTGGAGCTGCTGTTTGCATATTTCTGGAAGTTTTCTTCCGTGGCAGTATTGTGTTAGAGATGCTCCGTACAAGTCTCTGCATATTACAAGGCAGCTGGTTCTGGCAGGTAGGTCACTTTTCTGCCTTAGGAATTTCTTCCTTCACCAAAATTAATCATTTACCCCTTTGCAGATGTTTCACAGGTGATATAATATGCCTTTTCAACACAGACCTCAAAGGACTCATAGAAAATAATGCACAACAATTAAGATAATGTCCCTTTAAAGAGAGAAAAGTATTTATCATATCTGTTTTACAGATGAAGAAGCCATTTTATCCCTAGTGTCTTTTATTTGAGTCAATATAAAAGCTAGGGTGGTTTTGTTGAGCTCTCCCTTGCAATTGAACATCCTTTCTGATCTCTGTAACATCCTGTTCAAAATTTGCCAGCCAAACTGCAGTGATTTCACAGCCCAGCAATAGATGCTGTTCTTTACGAAGACGGTCCCCACTTCAGTGAGTCAATGCCCAATGGTGAGGCAAAGTACCCATTGACACTGCCTGAAGAGGAACGAAGGTGCAAATTATCTGTCATATTGACTGCCTCTATCTACTTTCTGAAAAGCATTTGAACATTAGCAACCTAGATTTAAAAGGTATTTGAGCTCCTGATTCTCATTAAGAATCTTTTCCAGTGTTCGGGAAGTTCAGCAGAAGTAACAGCCCAAACTTTGATATTTCAGGGATGTGTGTCCCAAAAGGAGTCTTTGAAATGTAGCTGCCACTTACTTGTGATTCTATCCAATTAATTGAGATTTGATAGCAACTCTTTCTCTGCTGTCAAACAAGAGAGATAATTTAATGAATCGCTTCAATCTTGTAACAAAGAAATAGGAGCATTAGTGCTGATCTGTGTTTCATCTTATAGTGGAGAACTGAGGTCACTCCAGTGATTTTTCTTTCCGGCATGTCTAGACAGGCTTCCCTTTTTTTGTATGCTGGCCAGACACGATTAATAAAAACCTTTGCTATTCCTTAGGAGAACTGAACTCTCAGCACCAAATCAAATATTTAAATACTTGCCCTGGCAAGAAGACAGACCTCCAAAATGGCAGTATTTTTCTATAAGAGAACTCAAGAACTTGATGCTGCAGTACTTGGTGTTTTATTTCCTTGTTTGTAAACTTTTCTTCAGCGATTTAAGAAGCTTTACATAAGAGGAATTAGATGCAACCATTTATTCTTTGTTGTCTGCCTAGTCTAATTTTAGAACAAGTTATTTCTTTAGCTCTGGAGACAATGTGGGCTTTGTTTCAAAGTAAAAAATTGAAGAACTAAAAATACAAGAGATTTAAGTGTGGCTTTTTTCACACCCGCATCAGACTTCAACCGTATGTGTGACTGAAAACCACATACTGCTGCAGCATGACAAATTTGTAAAAGGTAAAAGGACTTTCTTTCTGCATCATCAACACCCTCATTCATTGAATTCTCTGCATGGAAATGCAAAATGCACTCCTCCCCTCCTCCTTCCTCTCCTCCTCTTCCCAGCTCCTAAATTCTCAGTCGAACTGCTGAGCAGTGACTTTGAAGAGTATTAGGCAGTACAGAGGACTGCTGCTTCTCAAGGCAGGCCCCTGTGTAGCCATAGGACTACTAGTTTCCCAGCTTATGTATTAATCTGAATTTTATCTTTCCTAGCTCTGAATAAACAAATCAGCTCTGTATTTCACACAAATTTATAGCCTTGGTTGAGAAAGCTCCATTTTTATGTAATTTCAAAACCTGACCTTTCGCCCAGATGATCCAGAAAAAATAGACTTACGGCTCATCTTTATTTATTAATTTATTATTCATTTTCTGAATCATGTAACACATTCCCAGGTGCTGTTGGGAAGAAGTGAGTCAGTGCAAATGGTTTGCTGGTTGGTGATGTGCTGGCAGTTTAGACCAGACATGGCTGAGCACCAGCCCCTTTCCTTACACTACATAACTGTGGTCACTGAAGGACTTGTTGGGCCGGCTCCATAATTTGCTGGGCAAGAGCAGGGGGTCTCTGGGACTGGCTCTGCATATCTGCACAAAACTGTGTAAAATTGTCTGTTGCATCTGAGTGTGACTGAAAGATTGTTTTTAATAATAATCACAGAAATAATCAGCACTATAAGAAAATGAAATGTCTGCCTTGTGATGGGTAGCATAATACACAATATGGCATAGGATATAAGTTAGATGAGGTTTGCTAAATATCTTTTATTTTATTACAGATTGGCTTTGTGCTTTATCCTCCAAATGGGAGCCCAGAGTGGAATCAGATGGATCATACTAATATGATGTTCCTGACCATGTGCTATTGCTGGCATTACGCCTTCGCTTTTCTTATACTTGCAGTGAATTACACAATCGTCAACTGGTAAGTTCCTTGAAACACAAAAACTTTGGAGACCTGTCTATTTAGTCTAGCATAAGCTTTATTTTAGGGAAGTTCCACTGACAGACCAAAAGGTTTCCACTTAGTAATTAATTGTCTTGCAAGGTAAAATAAAAATAGATATTGCAAATCAATGAAGACAATATGACTCATTGCTTCAGTAGAAAGGGGAAAAACATTCATAAAGTACAGCTCCAACAGCATAATGCTTCTCACATAAAATGAGTTCTTTTTGATAATCTTCCACATTTATAAATGCATAAAAAGTTACAAGGAGGAGAGACCTTTTTTTTCTTCCTACAATATCTTCTCTCCCATTGCTCATCTCTACTAATTCCAAGTGGCTTAGTTAACAGGCTTCATGACTTAACTTCGAAGATTATTGGACAGGTTTCATTACTAGAAATTTCCTGTGATTAGACTTGATTTCTTTTTCACTAGCCACTTTCATCCCCTAATGTCTAAAGTTAGCCCTTCCCTTGCCACTCAGTGCTAATTTTGACAAAATTTCAACTGCAGAATTAACTTAGTTGAAAAATGAGCCTGCTTCTATCATGTGTGATCACCTTCTGCCCACAGGACCTTACCAAGCCTTTGCCTGCACTGTCCTAAGCATGCTTCTCACCCCTCACTTTACCCCTACCATCCCAATAGCCCTATTTAATCATGCCTTGGCCACATGTAGTTCTTGCACTCTTGCTTTGCATCGAGGACATGTCATATCTTTTTGGATCTCAGTCTAAAAGGCATCAACACTCAAGACTGGGTAACTGGTTTGTTGTGTAAAGGATGGCAACTACAGAGAAGGTGACAGCAATCTTACATCCCTTCTGATGCTGGGAGTGGCAGCTGCTGCAGCATCAGACAAGTCCCCCCAGGTTGATCACAGCATGCTGTGCTGAGTTCCTGTCCGTGAGGAGGCTGGCCAGGCTCACTCATCTTCACAGCTTTATAGCACCCTTCCAACTGAACACGGCTATCAGTCTTGTACCTGCACAACATTGAACTTTATAGATGTTCTCTTAGATGTGTCCATAGGAACAAGCTCTTACAAGCGGTATATACAGGTGGTATTGTTAAAGGCAGCACTTACTAATGTCATGGTACACGCTCACATTGTATAGTGGTCACTCATGCACAGGTCTCTACAATTAAGGCCTGGGGTTAAATTCTGTCCAGTTTCTCCTTGAAATCACTATCTCCTCTTTATGATGTCTTCCATAGTGGCCTACTTCAAGTCTTCATGAATCAATCATCCTAATTCCCCAATGAGATGCAAGAGTTAAACAGTTTTTTACCATGTAAAAATGGCCAGATGAGCCTTCGAGTTATTACTGATAACTCTTTCCTGTTGTTTTTGTTTCCAGGGCAGTTCGTTCAAAGGTTAAACAGTCCCAGTCCATGGAAATGGGATTACTGAAAACATCTGAACGAGATCAGGAGTCAGAAGATGAAATTTAGTATGAGTATGGCTTTACTAGTTTACCTGCTCTACAATTAGGCCAACTGATACCTCATTTCTAGATTTGTTTGCCATTTTATTCTTTCTTTACTACAACTTGCTATGCAAATATTATCCCCTGAGTACTGTCTACATCTACACAGTTACATCTGCACTTGTGGAGGCTAAGCTTGGTATTGATTTGTGGTGGTTGCACTAGTACCTTGCTTACCACATGCTTCAAAGAAAACCAGACTAACATCAGACAGACTTGGACTGGATGAGGTGGCACAATGAAGCCTGTGTGTCTGCCTCATTAAAAGCTAAGTAAAACGTTTCCAGCTGCTGCTGAACGGACTGTTAAGCTTCCATAATTAGAGCATCCAAATAAAAGTGTTAGTTGCCCTGCAAGTAACTGTGCACAAATAACTGTGCGGACCTGGAAAATAGTAGAAGATAAAAAAAATCAGAGTCTTGCAACCGTCTTATGTAACACCTTCATGTCTTTGCTTGTGGCTTTATGTTAAATGGAAAGAACCACTCACTGCAAACCCATTTAGCTTTTTCTTGAAGCGTGTGTAGTGGGTTCACAGAGACACAGAGACACTCCTAAGCTTGGTAGGAGGACCAAAGAGGTATATGAATGAAAGCCACTACAGTTATTAATTCTCATGCCTAGATAGTCCTGCCTCTTTGCTATCATTTGACTTTGAAAGGCAGTGAAGTGACTCTGCTTTCTCTCAGCACTTAAGAATCTTCTTTTCCAGAAAGACCAAGGGGTGTCCAGCAGGGCAGTGCTCAGCTGCAAAGCCAGTTTCTTTCCCACATTTGTTTCCTTTCCTTCGGTGGAATTTGGTGGAATTTCAGCAGGGTTATATTTAAGCACACTGCACCTACAAGGAGGACTTCTGAAGCATCGCTCTGTCTCTTGCAGCTGGGC
>NW_010297057.1:784-1053 GCF_000700745.2 Antrostomus carolinensis | reverse complement strand
AGCCGGGTGAGCACAGTGGCCCCTGCGCCGGGACTGCTGGGAGCAGCCCAGCACCATCCCCTCAGAGCATCTCTGCACCCATCCTGGTGGTCCTGGGGAGCAGCTTGGTTGGAAGCCCCCAGCTCTTCACACACCCCTTGTCCCTCTCTCACCAGTTGACCGCTCCTTGCAAAACCTGTCCCTGGCTCAGTCCCTCTCCCTGAACCTGAAGAACCACTACAGCTTGGACGTCCACCTGCCGTCCACCTCCACCCCCGCCAGCATCCTGA
>NW_010297057.1:403-654 GCF_000700745.2 Antrostomus carolinensis | reverse complement strand
AGCCGGCGCGTGGAGGGCTCCGAGGTCAGCGAGCTCGCTCTGCTCAACGGGAGCAGCCGGCAGAAGGTGGAGGACATGGACAGAGGGGATGAGGACAGGTAGGACGTGCCACCTCCATCTCCTGTTGGCAGGAGTGGGAACACCCCAAGCAAACCCTCGTGCTCCTCACCGCTGCCTGGGCAGAGCTCCCACAGCACAGGCCACGTCTCAGAGGGCTCATGGCAGCAGAGCCTGTGGCAGGGGCCGGGGGG
>NW_010297057.1:0-217 GCF_000700745.2 Antrostomus carolinensis | reverse complement strand
CAAGATGGTCATTGCCACATCACTTCACCCCCACTCCAACGTTTGTAGGCAACGGGTTGCACTGATGGGACCCAGCAAAGGTCTTTTGGAGATCCTGGGGCAGTCAGCCCAAGCCCCCAGCACGGGGAAGTACTTGCCCATCACCTCCTCTCTCTGCTTTTGCTTCCCAGGCGGCAGCAGCCCATTCCCAAGCTCAACCCACCACCACCCATCCTGC
>NW_010297055.1:0-615 GCF_000700745.2 Antrostomus carolinensis | reverse complement strand
GCACGGCACGGCACAGCAGAACATGGCATGGCACAGCATGACACAGCATGGCAAAGCATGGCATTAGATGGCACAGCATGGCACAGCTTGGCATGGCACACAAGCACAGCATGATGCGGCACAGCATCGCACGGCATGGCACAGCACAGCACAATGCAGCATGGCACTGCATGGTGCAACACAACCTGGCACAGCATGGCAGAGCATGGTATGGCATGGCACAGCATGATGCAACACAACATGGCATGGCACAGCACAGCACGGTGTGGCATTAAATGGCACAGTATGGTATGGCATGGCGCAGCATGGCACGGCACGGCATGATTCAACACAGTGGGACAGCACGGCACAGCATGACACAACACAGCACGGCACTGCAGAGCATGGCATGGCATAGAATGGCACAGCATGGCACGGCACAGCCCGGCACATGGTGGCACACGGTGGCAGCTGCCGCCCCGGCCCCGCACTCGCCCCGGCCCCGTACATCTCCCGCAGCTTGGTCCACAGCTCCCCGCCCTGGCAGAACTCCAGCAGCAGGTACACGTACTGCCGGTCCCGGAACGTGCCGAAGAGCCTGTGGGCACAGCACAGGGGTGGGTGGGATCTGCCCCC
>NW_010297054.1:12114-18330 GCF_000700745.2 Antrostomus carolinensis | reverse complement strand
TCTGGCCTCCAGCCAGGGTCAACCCACCACAAACCTAAAGGAGATTTTTGTACTTGATTATCCAATCTGCATGGCAGCACTGGCCTTGAACTCTGAACTAAAGCCGTGGTCAGACTGAACCTGTATGCATGTATGAAACACGTATATACAGTTCCGTAATATGAAAAAGAAACAGCAACCAACTTAATGTGAAAAAACTTTGTTTCAAAGCCAGACTTTAGATAGGCCTATTAGGTTTTAGGCATAAATCTCAGACTTATATTTTAACTTCTGCTGTACGTTCATGTATGCATATGTGAATACAAATCTGTATTTCTATATAGATTACAAAAAAATGAGGGTCTTGATATTGTTCTCAGTACATTTACTGATAATTTTGCTCTGAACAAAAGGACTGTTCTTGAAATAAAATAAAACTTAAAATAATAATGATATTAAAATTATAATAATAGTAATAATAAAATATGCAAATGAGTGATACACAGTGCAATTTCTCACCACCTGCTCATCAAGGCTGGCCCATTCTTGGATAATGATCCTTAGAGAAGCAACAGTCCCAAAACTGAAAGCGCAGTCCCAGAAGAGCAAGAGTCTAAGCAGGAGCCAGAAACAGTGTGAACCCACAGAAGAGAGAGACACCCTCATTAGTTGTTGGAACAGCTTTGTTTATTCTTCCATCCAGGTGGGGATGCAGAGGGGACTGCTCAGTTTTTACTTTAAACACAGCCAGCTCTCTCCCCTTCATTGATACCTACCTAAAATTAGTCTAAAATAGTATCAGTTTGTACCCAGTAAAAAAAAAGAAAATGCTCTGGTTGTCATTTGCACAAATATCTGGGCTGTACTGGTATTAGAAGCCTATGTTTTCCACTGTACATCTGCATTTTTTAACCTCTCTCCTACCTCATCAGGAATCTCCCTCATCCCCATGTTTCATCAACAACTGAGCTGTGATGCTTACAGATTTTCATTTCTCCAATCTCCATTTGTGCTGCAAAATTCCATTAATTCAGCTGCCATCAAGATCACAAACTTCCATCCAGTTTTCTAGAAAGTTTAAATTTGTAAATAATATCAAATAGGTATCCATTATTGGTATTGAAAAGTTTTATTACCACACAATTTGTATAATGCTTGAGTTGTATGCAATGCCACCTCTCTGACAGAATGCTGATTGCTGGCACTAGACAATCAATAAGACAGGCATGGAAACTAGTTGATATATACTCAGTTAAAAAAAAAAATCTACAACATAATGAACTGTAATCCTGTTGTCCTGAACTAATACACTGTTTTTTCAGTGCACTGAGGATTATTACACCTATAAAAACACCAACCTAACATACGTGAATTATGGATGGCCTCACTAAGTCACAATAAGATATTAACTGGGACTAATCAACTATATATTTGTTAAAATGAAATCCTCTGTCTTATTAGCAGTGAAAGTCCTTTTATACAAACTGCAATTATTCTACTGAAGTGCTGTTACTTTTGACCTGAAGAGCAACAATATGCTGCACAGCCTTGAGAAGAGAATGCATAAGTAAGTACACTTGGTAAGTGCTATAATAGCATTAGGAAATTTAATTTTCATGTAGAGAAGAATGGACATTAATTTTATTTTTATGGTCCTTCATGAAAGGTACAACCACACTTCTTCCATGCACTTCTTTTTCACCTTACCTGTCCCTCAATGTTTTCCTACACCCATTACATAAAAGCAATTCTTTTGGCGCAAAAGGCTGGAAAAAAAACCAGTTGTGCATGCATTAAATGTATTAGGAGGGAAAGTAAGGGTGACAGTAATTTAAACCTAGTTCTTAATGCAATAAAATAGCCTAAGCCAGAATAATTTTAATGTCCATGTACCTCCATCTAGTAATGAGTGAAAAAAAAAAAAAAAAATATATATATATATATGTCTATAGAATTTTATATTTCATAGCTTATTTTCTACACATATACAGGAGTGGAGTAGTTTGAAATTTACAAATTTCCAAGAAAATTGAGTATGTCAAAAATCAGGTACTCAGCTTGTACTACAAACATGAATATGCACAACTTCATCAAAATGCTTGCAACAGTCTTCTTTCCCACATAAGTAGGAGGCTGGACTAGAAGACCTTCTGACAGCCCTTACAAGCTGACCCATGCTATGATCCTGTATGAATTCTCCCTCCCTCTAGAATTCTCTCTCTCACAACCACTGTTCCACATCCAGCCGTGCACAAAACCAGATGACAACCCTTTGTCAAATAGCTCACAGCCTAAATTTGTCTCCCATATACACATATTTCCTTTTTGGCACCAAGACTCAGGATGATCATCACTATACATGACCATTTGCTCACAAATGGCCAGTCACATATTGTTCCTTTTCTTTTTCCATCCACTCAGCATTGTACAACAATCATTTATGTCACTGTACATCCCAAATACTCTTTCCTCCCTTAATAAATATTACTTTCTTTTTTAATTCCCCTCAGATTCTTCATCACTTTCTCTCATATCATCATTTTTTTTTAAAGCTATTGGGCTTTCATGAACCCTGAGCTCATTTTCACAACTGCAGCCATTATCTGAAATATTTTCTATCCATCTGTCTCTAAGAAAGTCTTTTTTGGTCAGAGGACTTCTTACCTATTTTCATGAATTCACTTTTGGCAGCACATGAAATCCACCCTCAGAAATACAAGCTTGGATGTATCACTGGGATGGATCCAAGGCATTACTAAGACAAAAGAAGAACAGCTACCACATCAGTCCAGGTGAGACTTCAATAGCTTGCAAAAGAAGCATTATGTGTGGTTCAGATGAGTGAGGACATGTGATAAATATATGGAGTGTGAAAGATTATCTTCTCCTTTTTTACTCATATCTATCAGTCTCTGTGATTATACTCTGCTTCCCAAATACTGTGAACATATCTGCAAAACAAGGTAGGAAGTAGCTGTAGTGGCCTTGAGAGATAAGATCTCTCTAATTATCTAATCATTCTTGAGAGGTCAAGCAGTGGATAACAAAGCCCATAGCCAACTATAAAAAGTGTTCCAGAACTTGTAATAAGTGACTCCATGAATGAAGAAGCCAGAAGATTGATTTCTATAACCAGTATTTTTTGCTTTAAAAAGTTTTACATTATGATTGAAATAATGTGGAATACTCTTCCTCAAATTCTTCTAAGTTGATGTGTCAATACATTGCCAATGCAGAAGTCAATACATCAAGCATTCAGCTGACTTCTCTCTAATCACACAGTCTCGGTTACTTTTTTGAGGCATTTCTTTTCCCACTATAGATTAAAACACTCTAGATTTTTCCTCTTCAATGTCTTGTGCTGCAGTCATTTGTTAACAAATTTAGGATACAAAGTGGTATAGTCAACCTAAAGCATTTCTTATCCACTTGGGTGGAAAAGGAGTGCAAACAAAAAGCCCCATTTCTCATTCACAGGTCATATTAACAAAAAAATATAGAAACAATCTTTCTTGTATAAGATGTAATGCCACATCTAGTGTGTTCTGCTGTAGTTTTTCCTCAGCACATAGCTGTACCTTCCCTGCAAGACTCTGACATTGCTCAAGGCCTTAGGAAACTACTGTTGTAACTATAGTCCAGGTTGATACAGAACATAACAAGTGTTTCCCCTAGAATATTAATTGTTCATGGAAAACAATACTTACATAACAAAGCTTAGGCACACAGTTTATATTATATTGTCCCTCAATCTTACATTGTTGATTTTCCCATTTCCCAAAGAAGCATTTCCAACTTTCAACCACTGCCAGGTTGAGGACTGGATTCTTTTCCACTGTCCACTGTTAGAGGAATTAGGAATTTGCAGAGGAAAAAAAATAACTCATCTACTGGTCCAAAGCACATTACCAATTACCTAGAAGCTGGAGAGTTTCTGAGAGATTAAATAACAGACGAGGTAAGCCAATGTGTCTAGCTCAAAGTAAAAATTAGGCATGTCTGATCTGTAGCCCAAGTCCAGAGACAGATCTGTATGGGATGACTGTAGATACTTCTCAACATGTTTTGTTGCTGAACTTCTGAATACGAGAGTCCTTCCATTAGACTAAAAGGAGAGCAATGGCATTTTCTACTCATCTAAACATATCTTAACATCTGCTTAGCCATCTGATAGATTATTGGTGAGGTGTAGGTTCTGGTTATATTTCTAACAAATGAAGCCATAGTTCCCCTTCCATTTAAATGAATGTGAGCTTCTCTGCACTTCCATTCAAACAGACTGATTCCTCACATGCACCTGATGGATGTTGTTTTCATAGATTATCTTGTTTCTGACTATAGATCTGAAGAAAAATAATTCATTTTGCTATTTGAGATCTTGTGAGGGGGCAGGTTAAAATACAAAAGGACGGACACGTTACCCTTTATCCTACTAAAGGTTAAACACCTCTGGGAACCTATGAGGCTTGATCCCAGAACTTTACAGGACCAAGGTTGCTCATGATTTAAAATACTAGGCCAGAAAAATAATTAAAAGCTTAATTTAGTAGTGTCTCCTTTCCTCTTCAAACAACTGAAAAGCTTTGCTTTATTGAGGGAAAAGTATAAATAAAATCTCAGTATCCCACGTGTATTATTCCTCTTGATCAAAAGCTACAAGAGAAAGAATTGTGAGGAACATGTACAAACAGGAATAAAGTCTTTATCTAGAGCAATGTGAGCTAATGTGAAAAATAATTACAAGACAGAAAAGGATAAAAGAGTGAAAAAAAAAGTAAAAATCTACTGAATTTGTCCAAAATTTCTTGTACAATGGGAAAGGTATCATTTAAATATGGAAAACCTCTAAAATACTTCAGTAACATTTTACTATTCCATACACTTTACTTTGATAAACAGCCTTAGTCCATTAATTTCTGTCTACTCTTTTATTATCCATATTAGATATGCAGTTACATTAGGTTATTATTCCAAACTAGAAATAATATATAAAAAGAATACAGAAAATCCATATAAAAGTAAATAGAAATGCAGCTAACACAAAATACGTACCTCACCACATTTACACAATTTATTAATGACTAAGAAGTTGTTGTTGTTGTATTATTTGTAGGGGTTGGAACTAGATGTTCTTTAAGGTCCCTTCCAATCCTAACCATTCTATGATTCTATTGTTATTATTATTATTATTATTATCATCATCATCATCATCATCATCATCATCATCACCATCATCATCATCACCATCATCATCATCTTGTACTGGAGGCAATAAACCACTGCAGCTATATTTCCCAGGTATCCTAACCATTGATTCCTGATATTTAGGACTGTTAAAAGTCCCAAAATAAAAAAAAAAAACACACTGAAATTATACTCTACCACCTTTGCTACCAAAAGGGTGCCAGTGAGTTTTAGAATGAAGTACTTATTTTGAGCGAAGCATATTGCCATTTTAATGGGAGAAAGCACACCATATGCTTAAATAAAAACCTTCTGGCACCTACACACCGAAAGGGGAAGCTGCATTCCACCCCAAACTATGTTACGGCCTTTGGCAGAAGCATACTGTAGCCTCGTATGAACTGTGGGATCTCTAAACACTGTCAAAGCAGCCTTCATTTAGGAAGAGCTGCATAAAGCAGGCTCTGCTATGTTCATCCAAGTTAATTTATAGAACACTGTACTGTGAGTAAGTATCCCAAATTCGTTAGCAAACAAATCAGTAACAAAATACTGGAAAGGAAAAAACCTCAAATGTTGACATTACAGAAGTGTTTCAACAGGCATAATCATTAATGGAGGCTCTGTGCTGGAGTACCACTACTGAAACATGAACCCTGAAGACTTTAAGACCTAGTCTAGAAAGCATCCGATTTTAAAATGCTAAGATCAGGGTTTTTCTTTGGCTGCTAGAAGTAATTACTTTTTATTGCTATTGAGTAAATAACTATTTGAGAAAGGTAAATTAATAGGACTAGCAGTTGCAGACAAGCCTGGAGATAAGCACATTCAGATAATTAGCACAATATGTCCAGTGAGTTGCCAGGAACATAGATAAGTTGGGGAGGGGTGCAAGGAGAGACTAAAGAAGAAAGGGAGGGAGGAAAGCAATAAGAAAGGCTGAAGTTAGAAAATGAGAGCTGCTGAATGCTATTTGTAAATTAATAGCTGTAGCCAAACAGAGTTCTCTGGTAATAGAACTTGTTCTTCTCAAGTCAAGACAAATACAGTATT
>NW_010297054.1:6135-12084 GCF_000700745.2 Antrostomus carolinensis | reverse complement strand
GGTTGCCAGCTGTGTTTAGATAGCCAGATTGGATGGGAGATTTCTCTAGTGGCAGCTTCTGACATCTTTCTTCCCTGTTGAGGAAACAGCTTGACAACCATCAGTTCCTTTGCTTGTCAAGGGAAATTTTTTGCTCCTTGGCAAAGTGCCTGCTCTGTATTTATTCCCTTTGTTTTTATTTCTTTTCCTTTTCAATCATGTTTTTTGCACACAAGGATTCTCACCCTCAAGGAAAACAATGGTTAGACCTATCATATGCTACTCCTAGAAGTGGCTTCTGAAGCCTGATGATCATGTCTCCCCCCACCCTGTACCACTTCCCTTCACCACAAGTAGGGTGGAGTAAGAGGAGGCAGCAACAAGGACCAGCAGGGATTTATTTCTCTGCAATTTTTGGCCTTGTGACACCATGTCTGTGGGACAGAGACACCCCTGTGGCCACTTTATTTGTAGCCTTTTCCTCACTGAAGTTGCTGACAAAGATGACTGGGAAGCTCGAGGCTCTGTTGTTTTTCATTCCCAACAAGTCTCGAAGTGTGCAGGGGTATGCAGCCCGGTGAAGCCATCTAGTTTTTCAGAGCATAGCATGTGTGGTTTGTAATTTTGCAACCCTGCAGTATTCTAAGTGGTGGTTCAGTACTAAAACAAAGAGAATACAATTTTCATGTGCTAAAATTAAATAATTCTATTTATTAATGCCATTCCTAAATTATTTTATTTGTGGGGGAGAAAAAGCCTTCCCTCAAATGTCCAGCTATCTACCACCAGTTTTCATTTTTTAATATTTCACCTTCTCAGAGCAAACATCTTTAGTGATCTCAGAAGCATTGTTCTATTTGAAATCACTCCTAATTTATAATGGTACAGCTATTACAATTTGTGGAATTACAGGAGTATAGCTGCCCTGTGGCTACTGTTTCATGATAAAAAAAAGGCAATAGTAGCTTAAAGCCTTCTAGTATCTTCTCTGCACCTCAGCTGTGCCAACACAATTGCCTGTAGGGCTTCTTAAATAAGGCTCATTAAAAGGTTGTCAGCACTATGTCAAGGAACTGACTGGATTAAAAAATAAAAATAAAAAAAATTACTGATCTTGTAATTTGGGCTAGCACAACTGAATGGGTGGCATGCCACAGACAGAAGCGGGAACAAAAAAGGGAAGCAAGAATACCTCAAGCTGATACTGCTGCTTGGACAGCAGTAAAATAGCCTATGCAAGATCAAAAGTGAGTAGTCTTGTAACACCCAGCGAGCCAATTCTCAATTATCTATGATTAGATAATCTATGTTTCAGATTATCTGTGCCACAAATGTAAAACCACCTTGCATCCGACATAGTTATTAGCTGAGGCCCACCACTGTACAAATGTCTCTTGCAAGACTGTGCCTGGCCTGGAAACAATACATGCACCTTCCTGCAGAGCCAGAGGTCATAAATTCTGTCGAACCAAAGGTTGCCACTGTGAAGAAACAGCTGAGGCTTCTCCTGACTGTGTTCTCAGAACCAGGAGGGACAGACATCATGCTGCAGTCACACCTCACTGCTTCCCCTCAGAAACAGCTCAAACCCAGCTGGGCTTCAGGCCAACTGCAGCCGACTTCACGCGGAGACAGCTGAAATGATCCCCAGCACACGGGATTACGGGAGGCCTTTTAGGTCAGGTGAATATGATACACGTGCACGGATCCAGTTTGGATATCTGACCCCACAAACTCTCCTGCAGAGAAGCAAGGAGATAGCATTGAAATATGGGCAGCAAGAAGCCTGGCCAGTTTCTGGAGTAAAGTATGGGAGCAGAATGAAAAGGCCAAAATGTCATAGGTGACACCACCAGTGAGGCATTTACACTATAAAATATTACTTGCAAAAGAAAACAGGAAACATTACAATTAGGAGTAGGATGTTGAGAAGCATTCCATCTTTGGCTCAGCTCCAGCCCAACGGAGCTGGATGACACAGAGGAACCTGCTGAAGTTATAAGGTGACTATTTCTTGGTTGTTTGTTATAGCACTAACACAAAGCTTACAGGCACAGTAGTTTCCTACTAACTACAATAAAACACTCACCTCTCATTGTGGAAGCACATTTTAGCTTGTAGCTTTGCAGCTGATTATTCTGTATTACTTATATTGCACCATAAATGTGTTAGCACTTTGGATTATTTTAAAAAACATAGTTTGTCATATGAAAGCAAGCCAAATTCCAAGTGAACACAAGTGTTTTTACCCTAATGCAGTAGCTATCACTTTGCCTTTAGTGGATGATTAAAAATTCAAAACACATTCTTTTAATTCTTTGCAAATATTCATTAAATCAGTTAGCTTCAGGACTTTCATTTTTGTGTGTTCTGTCTGCCCCATAGAAGCAATACCAATGAAGCCAAACAGGCTGTTGGCCTGTTCCTATATTGCAGTCTTGTGTGACGTTATAGTCTCTAGTAATGCAAATTCTTTTTGGCCCAAAGAGTCAGACAGCTTTCCACATCTTTAAGGTTGTTTCCATCGGGAAAATAAATTGATGAAATTTGATATGATCCCCTTTATTTAAGAAGAATGGGTATAACATCCTATTTATGGAGCACAAAGAAATTCAGATGAGCAGGAGCAATTTATTTACATGTAGTTCCCAGACTCTCTGTAGGCAGCTGTATTCTAAAATTCTTCCTTCCAGCACCTCTTGTGCCACACAGACAGAATTACAGCAGCTTCTAGATCACTTCCTCATTTCTGAAATTATTTCTAAATCCTCAGAAAAATAGCTGGATTATTTGACCCTCCTACTGTCTGCACCTGCATGTGACCCAGCATGAGTACATTTTCTACTGCCTGTTATCTAAATCTAAGTAAATTTTAATTGTTTCTTGTGGTTTCTGAATGGAAAGCGGCTCTCATGGAGACTACTTTGAACAAAATGGTTGAATTGTCCAACGCCCAACACAGTAGCATGCTCTTCAGACTTCATTTTTTCATATTGTCAAACAAATCTCTTTGGAATTCCACAGAATCTCTTAGCTTAGCCAGATATCACAGGCAATCCCATGTGGCCTTCCACTGAAGCCAAGAGAATTACTGCAGGAATGGATTTGGCAGTACAGCATTTTGAACTGAGTTCCCTTAAGCAAGAAATCAGCACAAATGTACAAATCTGGCTGGGTTTGAAGGTTCTGTTTTGCAACCATCTGTGCAGGTTTTTATTGTTAAACAGGAGTAAATCAAATCCTGGACTAAATGATACTCATTTATATATGTATTTAGGCAAGAAAAAAATACACAGAATTAGGAAAACTGAAAATAACTAGAAAAAGCTGGTTTGAATTATTAGAAAATACAGAAAACATTATGTTTGAATAAAACACTAAGTATCCAGCTTAAGACATGTTGACAATACAAATTAATGTCAGAATCCCAATATGATTTCTTAAGCTAAAAGATACAGTCAGCTGAAGGCACTTTTCTGTGTGTCGATTTCTCAGATAAAACATGAGAGCTGAAATGTTACCTTCTTTGTAATGGTACAGAAAATCTTGTATCATTTTTGTAGAAGAAGTAACGTACTCAATTGCTGTTTGCCAAATCAGTGAGTAATTACATGAAACATATTGCTACAGAAACTCACTGAGGTCAAGAACTGAGTAAATTCAGAAAATGTACATAAATAACAAACTACCCAGAGCTGTGGTTGTTCACAATTCTGGAAGCCTTACTATATGTCATGCTTCAAATTTAAAAAAAAAAAATCCCTTACTGTTACAGTTTAGAATACAATCTTTTATGGGGACAGACTGTGAGTTTTCTCAGTGAGTACTTCAAGGCCCTGATCTTCCCATAGCTGTAGAAAGATACTGACCCTGTGAATCTCAAGTCTGATCTAGAATAGTATTGTCCCGTACCAACCTCTGAGTTTCCTGTGACATCCCCACAAGCAGGGTGGATGCCAATTTCAGCTATGTTTTTGCCATTTTGCTTTATCAGTAACAACCATTTTAAGGATGAGGCGCATACATGATGACACCAGTTTATAGGTTTTCTTTCTCAACATATCAACTCAACTGTGTTTTAATCTCTGCAGTCAGAGTTTTTTAAAATACAAAAACTTGATCCACATCCTACCTTCACTCCTATTTGGGACCAGCTTCTGATCAGTTTAAGCAGAGGAACACAGTGATAGACTCAGCACTGAGGTGCTCTCAGATTCAGATAACTTCTGTTAATTAACAACATTATTTTTGCTTTTTAAACACTCTTTAAATTGCCTGGCATGACACAGGTGGTGGAACATACTCACCTGAGCTGCAGAGCAATCACCACGACAGAAGTAGTACCAGGCAGTCACTAACCACTCACACAGCGAAGTCTCCCTGTGTCTCCAGTATGCTCTGGCATACTCTGAAACAAGTGGAACTCGGGGGTAAGCTTCTCTACACCTGGAGTTGTGTATGATCAGCAACTAAGACCAACCAGCTGATGGTCAGTGACTTGCTGATGTCCAGGCCAGCAGCTCTTGCCTCTCCATTATTGTTGGCCCTGCTGTAGGAGCCTAGCCAGAGCCACTGTTTCCAAGACTCTGGGCAGAGGACAAGGTAGGAAATGTGACATGGATGGAGTGGAGGTGGATGAAATAATGGAGCTGGTCTCCTTTTGTAGACATAAGGGAGGCAAGTTAAAATTTGGGGCCTCAATACAGGAGGCATGGACACAGGTACAGAAGTGGCATGAAAGGGCAGGTGTGGAAGCCCCTAACTTCCTACACAACCATGTAGACCAGTCTGGGGACAGAAGTTTGGCGCTACCAGTTCCACCAAAGGCCCAACAGATTGAGCCTGGGAGCCCCTGCTAGACTATTGACTACAGGGCTTTATTTAAAGCAACTGGTCCTTTAACAGCCCCTGTTCCCAGCATAGTAGATATGAACGTGCTCTTCTGTGGGTGGAGGTGTTAGCTACAGAAGGTATGGTCTCTATGATCCCGATACAAGAGCAAGACAAACTATAGTTTGCATTTACTTTGGATGAAAAACAATATACCTTTTATCGCCTACCCCAAGGTTTTAAACATGGCCCCACCACTGCCCATGCCATGTTAGCTAAACGGCTAGAATCGATTATCCTCCCACCTGAAGTAACAATTTCGCAATATATAGATGATACTCTAATTGGAGGAAATGGTTCATCAAAGTATGAATGTTCTTGTCCAGCACTTACAAGAATGAAATATTAGTGTTCCTGACTTGAAATGGCAAGACCAAGTCAAGAAGTTACATTTTTAGGTACATGATGGATATGAGGACAGAAAACTGTTCCAGAGTCTGTATTAGCAGAGATACAAAGCATTCAAGCAGCTTCTGATAAAAAGGAGTTACAAGTTGTATTAGGAACTTTTGGGCTTTGGAGGTCACACGTTCCTGGGTTCAGTATTTTAGGGGGATCTCTACAAATCTGTTGAAGAAAAATGCAATATGGAATTGGGAACAAAATAATAATGAAATATTAAATGCTTTAAATGATGGATTTTTACTAACCAACCTGTTGGACCCATTAACCCTGCACACCCAAGTACACTTCACATAGGCACAGGTTATGAGGGATATCAATGGGGACATGTATCTACCCACCAAAAACTAAAAACCCTGAGGCAAAGTGGAATCAGATAGCTGACCATTTGGTGAAAATAGAAGTATTGCATAACTTGAGGCAGAAAGGCTAATAAGTGGTTACAGGAATGGCTAGGAGGCACTGGGAATTATGATTTATTTCAACGAGCTGCCAAGGAGAGGATGGCCTGTGATAAAAGCTCTGGCAATACATATTGTAGACACGTGCCATTTTTTTCAAACAATGGTACAGTACAAAAGGACAACAGTTTGCCACTCTCAGGGAAGGTATACTACTCTGAGAAACTTGGCAAGTAGATTATATTGGTCTTTGAAAGTGAACACCTGAAGGCTAGAA
>NW_010297054.1:0-6106 GCF_000700745.2 Antrostomus carolinensis | reverse complement strand
GGAATGTGCACTCCACCCAAGCTGTGACTGGTCCAACAGTCACTGCTGGTTTAAACTGGTGGTTTGCTACTTTTCCCTTGCTTAGGGAAATAAAATCTGATAATAGATCACATTTTAAAAATAAAGCTTTACAAAGGAAAAGGAGTATGGGATTCTGTAGACACTACAGGAAGCAAATTAACAACAGCTGGGGCTTGGATTATATCTGAGACATAGAGGTCTTCTTTTTCTGGAAAACGTGGGGTTACCTGATCACCATGGGAATACTGACAATGAGAATGTATGCCCCAGACCTGTCTATAACAGGTTCTGCCTTTTCACATTGCCTTTGGAACACTCAGGTGTTGAACATCAGTTGCAACCCAGCTTTGAAACTAGTTACAGGAAGAATACTGTTTGCATTAGCACAAGGTCAACGACTGATAGTAGCTGATAGTGCTATAGTAAGCCTAAAATCTAAAATTCCCTGACTTTAACTAGATGTAATACTGGATGGGAAATTGCAAATGATTTTAACAATAAACTGAAGTGGGTACTACAGAGATATAAGGCAACTAATTGTACCTTAACGGCTCATAAGAATTACGCTTGAATTGTAAACAATGAGAACAATGTAAAAATATACAGCAATTTTTCCATAAACACAGCTAATAATCAATAGGAAGTTGATGTGAATGGACAAAATTAAGATACCACTTTTTCCTGATTGCGTATCTTACAAAGCAACCAAAACAACCTCTTAACCAAAGTACTCCTTTACTTAATGCAACTGCATGATGGATAAGAGCCCATGATTATGGCTTCAAAATTAATGGCAATGAACAGCCATTTGAACTTAACCAATGTAAGCACCAGTGCACGGAACAAGAATTGTGCTGAATATAGTGTCCCTCTCCATGATTTGTGGCTACATAATCATACACCAGTAGAACACAGAACTAAAAGAGGTACCATGCAAACTTTGCTGGGTGGAATTGGTACAGGATCAGGAATATGAAATTCATCTGATATTGAAACTCTAGCAAATAAATTATCAATATTGGAAGAAATGAAAGCTGGTGTAGCCAGACTAACTGCAAGCTAGCTCCCAACAGCTTTACAAACTTCCATTCAAGACTGGCAAGGTACTTGGCACCTTTAGCAACAACCTAATCTATCACTGTGATCCCCATTACTAACCACCCAAACCATACCACAAGAAGGTAGCTCTGCTTTATCTTGTATTCTGTTTCAACTAACTAGTATATATCAGGTTAATCAGGTTTGGGCAGCCATTGAAAGTAGTCAGACAAACCTTAGAACTAATGCTGCCTAACTTGGCGAAAGACAAACACAAAGAAGGATGGCTTAAAACTATTGAGGGTCCTTATGGTAATGCAGCTACAGAGGAGTAAATATTCCAGTTGCTAGGAATCGGACAGATAAGTGCCACTCATACAAAAATCATACCCTTATGACAATTTGCTGTCATTGTTAAAGTCTTCAATAAAAAGATGTGGATAGCTCTAGTAGCAGGAGATCCTTTGCATTGTAATATACAACATTTATGAAATTAGTAAAAACTACACCTAGCTGAGGATGGACCTGCCCTACCACGCCTAAAGCTCCAGAATTATGCAGTATGAACGTTCCTCTGGTATCTGCGTCTGGCAGCATGTCTACAGTAATGAGATACAAGTATATGGCAATGGTTTTGGATGCGTGTGTGTATCTACCTTCAACACTATCCACTTTGAAGATGATGTAAATTTTGGGGCTGGCAACATTTGCTGCTATAATATGACATATATTTTTGACCAAATAACCAATTGGATTTACAAGTTAACTTCTTGTTGACTGAACAAAAGATGTCTCATCTCACGCTGTTTAATATATCAGTTACATGTGGAGTGACTTTTGATCCACAAGATGACTTTCTCAAACAAAATGCCAAAGTTATGCAACATCTCTCTGAAACTGGAAAATGTTTAGATGACAGACAAGTAAAAATGATATATGATAATAATGAACGGATTCAATTAAAGTAGAAACCTGCCTTACTGAACATCATTGGTATGATATCTTTAAAGGTTTGTCACCAAAAGCTAACAATGTACTGAAACTAATGCTACATCCTATGTTAGTATCATTAACAACCATTGTATTGTTTTGTGGTAACTTTGATATTGACCTGTTACCTGAAAATTCAAATAGTGCATGGTATTGACTAAATTAAATCACATATTAAATCTGTAAATAATTGGTGTCCTATATGCTCTCACCCTCAGCGTGCACAGGCAAGAGGGCTGGTAATTCATATGATGAATGTATTAAGCTCACTGTGCAACACCAATAATTGTTGAATGCTGGGCTGAGCCAAGGGGTGGAATGTAACCAACTTGCATGCCCCTACAATGGATCAAGGCTCAGAGAAGATGAGCAAAAAAAGAATTATCTCAAGGAAAACCGCAAAGAATGATTGCCAATTATCCTAAAGCTGAACTTAACACAAATTCGGCTGTACCAGTGGGCCCTCACGCTGTATAAACAGCCCTCCCTGAGACAACTAGTAGAGAATAACATATTCTTGAGCTAGCCAGACCAAGGTGGCAGAGGAGAAGTGTGTATGTGGCTCAGCCAAAAATCAGAGTATAGAAACTGAGCAACCAACATGCACTTTGGAGAGAGCAACAGGCTTGAGCTGGCTTCAACCCATGTACTCCTTCCCGGCGACTGGGGATGCCCAGCATTGTGGTGGTGAGCAGAGTCCCATAACAAGAATTATGTTTTTATTATGATTCATCTGTATATTGCAATTGCTATTCTATCTTTGTATTGTGATTTCAATAAAATACTGTCCTCTAAATTAAAATCCCATGTACCACCAAATATATCAAAGAAATAAATTTGATATTAAACATAAAACTCTCGTGTGGTGTATCTAAAAGAACCTGGTCAGAGAGTACTGGACTCTGACACATGTGAAAACATGGTATTACAATCAAGCAAGATAAAATGGGGAAGAAAACCTTTCTTCTAAGTGGAAAATAACTGAAAAGGTGAAGACTCCATTTATCCTTACACAAAAACAATTAAGTGAAGACTTTTATTGCAGTAGTAAGTAGTATTTCACATCATCAAATTCAGTTGACAGTAATCTAAATGGCAGTTCGTGATCAGTGTATTTTCCCAGCAAGAGTATCAGGGTACATCTGAGTATTTGAAAATGAAACTAAACAGAGAAAATATAATGTAGATTATTTTCTACTACAGGTACAACTTCAGTGAAATCAGACATCCTCCTAAGTGTTTAGATTCCAAGTGCTACCAGATTTTCCAGCAACTGGTAAAACTCTGCAAAACTTCACTGAATGTTAGACAATTTCCTTATCTTAAGTGCTCCACTACAATATCTGACAGTATTGTAACCACTTAGATGAACCACTTTCCTAACTCACCTCAAACTTTTCAAAGGCAAAGTAATAAAATCTTCCTGAGGAATCCTTTTCACCTAAAAATAAATTTGCACCAATAAAGAGAAAATAATGGATAATAATATTTGATGTACTAATTATAACGCACTTGTGTTCTTGTGCATTTGTTCTTGGCTGACCCAAAAGTCACTTATCAAGTTTATTTGACATCAGCTTTTATAAAAGTAGAAATTAAAAACAAAGAAACAAACAAAAGAGCATCATTTTAGCAACTTTAATAGCTTTGCCAAACT
This sequence comes from Antrostomus carolinensis, assembly GCF_000700745.2. Lineage (NCBI taxonomy): Eukaryota > Metazoa > Chordata > Aves > Caprimulgiformes > Caprimulgidae > Antrostomus > Antrostomus carolinensis. Next base: position 2,400 of record NW_010297054.1, on the reverse strand, counting down.
TTAATCACTTGGGCTGAAAATTTCCATTATGACTGTCTGCCTTGGCCTGTACAAACTTCATTTAAAACTGTTCATAATAATACTCTAATAATAACAGCTACAGAAAAGAAAAAATTAAGAATTTTGTCTTTAGAATAGGGCTTGACTAGCTTTCAGCAAATACAGCATAGTCACTCTCCAAACAAAGAGGCTAAAGCAAAATTCTGAACAGCTATTCACTAAATAGCACCATCTAACCTGAACGCTGAATCAGACAGCAGTCATGAAGAAAAAAAAGCACACGAGGATGTTGTTCAAGGCTGTCATATAATGTAAACAACCAACTTCAACACTTCCCAGCTTTTCCATGCTTGAACTTGCAACTGTAATGCTTTTATTTCACTGTGTGCACTTGCATGCCTACATAAATGCAACAAATACACATATCAAATCGAAACAATGAGTCAAAATCCTGCGAGTTTTAAGAGAAAGAACACATTACCTGAAAAGGAAAAATTCAAACTATTCTCCTAATATGAACATGTAGCTCCATATTCTGTTATTGGGTAGTACCATTCAGGCTCCATAAGATGGCAGACCTGCATATATTTAACAGATGTTCGTGTAATGACACTGCTGTAAATACATTGCTTTTAAAATGGTTGCTTTAAATGGATGGTGCATGTTTTTAGTCAGAATGTTTTGAATGTGATATATTTAGAACCATAAGGGACTCTGCTTACTACTCCATATTACCTTCCCCATACTTATTGATAGCTTTGGACGTGGCCTACATAGAGCACCCGTTAAAAAAAAAAAGAAAAAGTTGCATTAGTACTTGGGAGTTGATTGATTTGGAATTTCCCCAACTTGATCAATGTAACTCTTTCTAATAAACATGTAAATGGTATTTATTCCCATTGATTCATTCTAGCAGCCTGTGCTCAATAAGTAAGCTAATTCTTAGAATATAATTGCTGTCCTGAACACATTAAAGCTCTTATCTTTTAAACAGTCTTGCCTTACAGGAGACTATTTGGGCAACAATGATTTACCTGTTAACCCTGAAATTGGTATATTTACTTCCCACTGAATTATGATGTCACTTCTAAAAGCTTTCTTCAGATTCTCTGACATTAATGTAGTTCTATTATTTGTACAATCATTATAGTAAATTAATAGAATAAATTGGCTTTATGACTAATACACAATGTTTAAGGTTTTTCTGGAGAATACTGTGTGATGACTTTACCAGTGTTTTATACTCATTTCCTTTCAACTTATTAAGAACTCAAGCTGGTTTAGACCTAAGATTTTCAAACGTGAATTTTTCGAAAACGCTATCATATTTAAATGACCAAGTAAGAAATGGAATGAGCTTGCAATCTTGCTTTTATGTTTCACTTTAGCAAACTCACACTCATAAACGTTATAATTATAATTACACAGGCATATAATTTTCCCATAAAGGTTTCATTGCACTTGTTCCACTTGGCTAGGACTACAAGGAAAAGTGGCTAGATTGTTTTTAATATTTGGAAAGAATTCTTTGGAAAAAAGACAGTAAGAAGTGTTCATGCCAGCAGGAAAGCAGTTTGTACTCAGTAAGGCTGTGAAAAGGAAATAACGATAATTTTAAAATAAAATGTTCTACTTCCTAGTGAGCAAATGGAATAAAGGAAACAAATTACCATGGAATTTAACTCAAAATCCTTCCAATAGCACATCAGGAATGTCATCCTAAAAACTGTAGTTTGGAAGAAAACTTTCAAGTGAGTCAAGAAATTGGGCCCTTATGTTCATATGCAAATTTGCAAATTTGTGATATGTAAACATACTCTTTAAAAATTGCTTAGCAGTGAAACCTTATTTAAAATACTGCTCCCTGACACATTCACAGACTTCTTGCTGACTCACTCTTCAAGAACAGGATTTTGAAAAAGAGTAACGAAAACACTCCATTAAAATAAATACTGAAGAATTTAGATAATATTGTGTCTATAACCTACTTCAACGTTTAGCCAGTTACTGTATCTAGCTTCGCAGCTGTGCCAAGAAGTTTTTGCTGGTTTGAAACTCCCATCATTTGTCAAGTGGTCCTGTAAGCCTCTTACTGGTGCAGAGAAGGCTTTGTTATTTGTTTTCCTCTGGTTTATCTATGCTTATTTCAATTAGAGACATGGAAAAACCTCACGAGTGGTTAGGGCATGTCTGCGGCTCCTTATGCAACAGGGCTGCAGTGGGTTTTGGCCAGGTCCAAGGAGCCAGAGACACCCAACAATGTCCAGAAGTCCCCGATGGAGCCAGGCCAACCTCGCGTGCCTCTGCACAGCTTTGCAGTTCGGGTCTAATTTTGCAGAAGCATCTCTTTGTGTTGAAAGATTTTGGAGCGTTTCAGCAAGATATTTAAGAGCTCACTCA
>NW_010297053.1:0-480 GCF_000700745.2 Antrostomus carolinensis | reverse complement strand
TGCCTCTCTGCCTCTCTCCTTGCCTCTCTCAACTCTCAGCGTCTCTGGGAATGGCAGTTTCAGCTGCAGAGTCAGGCACTGATCCTGTGGTTCCTCCTGTGCAGATGTATCCATGGCAATGAGGTGTCCCAGCTTTCCCCAGACATGATTGAGGGGTGGCAGGCAAAGCAGTGTGTGGGGCTGGGGAATGAACTGACTCTCCAGGTGACATCATTAGGACTCTTGGCTATGTCATTGGAATGTCCTTCCAGGATGGGAAATGTCTTCCAAGATCCACAATGAGCCATGTGTGTCCTTGGCTAGAAGTGGGGTGCTGAGACCTCGAGAAAGAGTGAGATATTTTGTGGTCTGTGGTGGTTGCCTTTGGTGGATGCCTGTGGTTCTCAACAGTGTCTTGCTGCTTTTCAGGGTAACATGACTCTGCAATTGTCCTCCACCTCTGAAAGGTCCAAGCCCAAGGCAGCTGGGACTGAGGAACAG
>NW_010297052.1:355-819 GCF_000700745.2 Antrostomus carolinensis | reverse complement strand
CCTCTAGCCAGGGTCAACCCACCACAGCGTGTACATAGTTACTTAGGAATAGTGTCAGCATTTCACACCTGCTTTCTGCATTTGCTCTTCTGCGCAAAAGAGGTTGCACCATTTTCAATGCTATAACGTGACCAATTTCAAGTTTTCAAGATTTTATGTATATATGTAAAATCATTCAGAAAAGCAGAACATTATAGCCAAACTTTTAACTTTTTAGAAAAATTCCCTTTAGAAATATACATATGCATCATTGTCATTTGCCCAACTTGAACTGCCTTTGGTTTGCTTGCTTCTTGATAACCTTGAAATTTTGTGGTTTCAGGAGTGAGTGCTGAAATAGGGAGACACTAAGGACTAAAATCAGCACATTTCTGGTTCACAATGCTTCAATAAATGTTGTGGCTTTTTTTTTTTTTTTTATTCTTTTTTTTTTCCCCTTTAACCCTGGGTTGGGCAGACAATTG
>NW_010297052.1:0-305 GCF_000700745.2 Antrostomus carolinensis | reverse complement strand
CCCCTCCCTGGAAGTGTTCAAGGCCAGGCTGGATGAGGCTTTGAGCAACCTGATCTAGTGGAAGGTGTCCCTGCTGATGGCAGGGGGATTGGAACTAGATGATCTTTAAGGTCCCTTCCAATCCTAACCATTCTATGATTCTATGATTTGATGGACAAGGGGCTGTTGTGTGCTGGATGACTGCCCCATGGCAGCGGGCTGGTGAGGTGCCCCTTCACCTCTGCTCCAGGCAATCCGGGATGGTGACATGAGCCTTTGGACATCGCAGAATGACAGAATTGCCTAGATTGGAAAAGACCGTTAAG
>NW_010297051.1:3047-7528 GCF_000700745.2 Antrostomus carolinensis | reverse complement strand
TGGTCCCTGTCTTTCTTGTGTTGGGGGCTCCGCAGCAGTCATAATGCTCCAGTGTCCTCCTACAGCATTTCTGTTGGTAGAACTGGGGAAGGTGAAGCAGCTCGTCACCCTCCTGTCACACACAGTGCCACCAGTGCCCTCACCCAGCCCGGCTCACAGCCACAGCTCTGCTCCAACCACACCGTGACTAAGCAGCATAAAACAGAGATGAGATAGACCCTGGCCGAAAAGGCTTATTATAGGCTTAATATTCCTAAAAATAGCTCAATAGGCAATTTGCTCGACACACACCATCAGATCATTTCCTCCTCATCTCCTTGTTCTTGCTTTGGAAAAGCTGCTATTTCTGCTGGTGATAAATAGCTGGGGTATGGATGAGTTACCTTTCCGTGCAGCCTGACTCCACTCTGCATTCAAATAAAGTCAAATAAAGTAATAAAGTCAAATAAATAGCCTTTTTAAATTTGTTCTTTTTAATCACCAACGCTAACAGCGTGAGATTGAACAAAAACAATTAGTAAAGCCCTATAGAAGTCAAGCCCACGATAAAGAATCAGCTGCTGCACACACAGCCCTGACACAGCAGGGGAACACAGAAACTGCCACGGGAGAAGAAATTCATCAGGTGATTAATGTGCAAATACACAAGGTCACGCTGCTGCGTTCAACAAGTGAAAGTTCAAAGTCAGATAAGCAGGGCAGGTGGGACACTAGAAAACTACTTCTGATTTAAGAAATAGCCTTTCAACTGGAAGTACCACATGGGCTATATCCTACTAAAAAAAACCACAAACAAAACCAAACAAAAAGCCCCAAACAAACCAGAAAGTGCTGTCAGGTACTGAAAGAGCACGTTCATACGCTTTTTGTGCAGCTGCTTTGTTCTTCTATCCCAGTTTTGGCTCCCAGACAGTTTTCTACAAACAAAGCATCCCACAACTACACCTAAGCACTCACTGTGTTCATTTTTTAAAGGGTAATTAAAAGATACCACCAGCACGAGCCATTCTCAGCGCTTTAGTTACCCGACTTCTCCCGGCTGCCGCAGGCTGCAGGGGGGACACATCTGAGGAGGTTCCACTGGCCAGTCCTGACAGGGACGCAGGGCAGAACCTGAAGCAGCCTGGTGACAGATTGGGGAGGCAGAAGCTTGCAGTTAATCGGCTTTGTCTTGACCAGAAGTTGTATCTAGTGTTGAATGAAAAACAAACCAACCCACTCTCTGCCAACGTCAGCGCCAGGGAGCGAGTCCAGGAACTGCAGAGGTCAGAGTTGGTTGGTATTTTATGTTAGAGAGATGGGACAAGCAGTGAGAAGCAGAAATACCACATATGCTGTCAGCAAAGCTGGTTTGGGGGCATCTACTTTTTTTAGCTCCATTAAAAAAAAAAACAAACCCTCAACATCCTACGAGTGGTCATCTGGGTATTTTATGACCTATTGCAAATATTTGATTTTAAAATGATGTTACTTTCTCACACACACCCTTCACAGTTTTAAATATACACCGTCACCCATAAAAAACAACGTCCAAAACCAACACAAGAGAGTGTAAGACACAGATTTCCTGGGACACAGCCTATGGCCATGCACTGTCCTATAAAACACCCACTATCACCATTTATCTCTCTCTTTTTAGAAGCTCCTTTTAGCAGGGTAGCAGTTCACTGCAAACACCCTTTGAATGGATTAAAAAACAAATCCAAAACCAGAGACATGCTTCAATATTTTCAGGTCAAAAATGAGACTGTTCTAGCTCTCCAAGTATGTACCAAAGCTCATCACAACTCAAGTAAGCTGCTTTGATAAACACATTCCTTATAGTTCTGCCTCTCTCCAAAGTGGCAATACATTTTTTCACTACTGGGTTTGTATTCAGCTACTATTGAAGAGATAATGATGATTTTATAGAATCATAGAATGGTTTGGGTTGGAAGGGCCCTTAAAGATCATCCAGTCCCAACCCCCCTGCCAGCAGCAGGGACACCTTCCACTAGACCAGGTTGCTCAAAGCCTCATCCAACCTGGCCTTCAACACTTCCAGGGAGGGGGCATCTACACCTTCCTTGGGCAACTTGTTCCAGTGTCTGACCACCCTCACAGTGAAGAACTTCTTCCTAATATCTCATCTAAACCTGCCCTCTTTTAATTTTAATTTTAATTGAGATATACTTGGAAATAAAGTCAAATGAGTGTCTCAAAAACCAACCCCACCTGAGATGAGGTGTGAGGGGCATCAGGTGAGTTTGTCACGTGTAGAAGGATGGTTGATCTGAGAGTGAAACTGCCAGGCACATACAAACCAGCCCCACACAGACCTGGGCCCCTGCACACAGCTCAGCGTTTCACACCGTATCGGTGCGGCTGAAACAGTCATCGGGTTGACTTTCATAATGGGATGAGTCAAACGAAATCCACAGCAAGGTAATCAACAGTGAAAACAATAATTACCTGATCTAACCCAGGCTGCAATTAATAGTGGTATCTACAATACAACGAGACATACCCTCGCATGCAGGTTTTCTAACTCCCCTTCCTGTTATGCAAGACGGTGGAGAACCTCTCCTGTGGAGCCCTGGGCTCTCATTTGCAGGAGCTGCTCCCACCAGCAGCTCCAAGTGAGACCACCTTGAGGAACCCCTTTTTTCAGCACCAATGTTCACCTCTGTAACCAGCCAGAAAATCCCCCACCAGCGCTGGACACAAACCTGAGCCACAACACGTGGCTCTTGACACGGCTCAGGGCAAAGCAGTGACGAGTCCTTATCTGGTGCTGCCCCAGCATTCTTCACTGCACAAGTGTCAGCAAGGGACAGGGGAGGAAATACAGGTTTTCTGGTATTTCTGCTCATATTTGCTGAAATTACTGTTTGCCAGAGCCAACATTTCCACTCTTACCCAACTTACGAGCACAACTCCTCGCAGAGGAAGAGGGAAGAAAAGAATCCCATTTGGTGGGGGAAAAAGAAATAAGTTTGGGAGACAAGCTTGGTCCTCAGGTGAGACACAGGCTGAGGTCAAAGAACAGGGTTATTTAACCCAACACTTGTGAAGCTGTTGCTCTACCTCATTACAGCTGGGATGTGCTTGTGGCTGCCTCGTATAAAGACTACGAGGTCAAAGAGCTGGGAGACTGAAACCTCCCCCTGCCTGCAGATTAACAAAAAGATGCAAAATTAGAATTGGTTTCTGAAATACCTTTTCTTTATCACTTTCTGAAATACCTTTTCTTTATCAGTTTCTGAAATATCTTCTCTTTATCACTCAATTTCATGACTAACTTGTTCCCCATTCCATGCCACCTTCAGCTTTGGCCAATCTTATATGGCAACCATAGGGCCAAACACGGCCTGTGGACTGCAAAGGAGGAATTCAGAGCAGCTGAGATTTTCCTCCACTGCCCCCTCTTTTCCTGTTCAATCCTTCCCAGTCTCCTGTCACCCAGGTCAAGTAGCTTTTGCACAACCAATGTGACTTTTGCTTCCAAATCTCACTGAATTCCTCTCTCCTCTACTAGAGTGTGGAGCACAGGGACAGGACCGGCACGGCGGGGGGTGTGGAACACACAGGTTATGGTTGACACCTCTCACAGTCTTAACTTTTAAACAATGACTTTGTACACAAGAAAGTAACATTTTATAATTCATCTGGCAAAAAAGGTCACTGATCTCAGAAGTGCTGGCCTAAAAAATATAAAAAATACACATAATAGTGGCAGTTATTTAAAAAACATGGGAGTGGGGGGAGTGAATGAGGATATGGAAAAGCCATCAGCTTTTTAATATATTTTTTTATATTGACAGTGTTTCTCATCACTTATGAGCCACATTATTAGATACCTGCCAAAACAAAACTGTTTCCATTCCACTGCACAACCTCATGTCTTTGTGTTACGTCAGCAACAGTTTCTCTTGCTGTACACAAGGAAATGTCACGTTTCTGCTAGAAAATGGCAGAGACAAGGTGGGATGCAAAGAGTGATGGATATTCCCTGCCCACTTTGTTTGTGTCCATCTGTTTACACAACCTTCATTGCTTGAAATAACAAAGCTGGAACCAGAAGGGTAGAAAGAACCACAGGAGCAGCCCAGGGAAGGGAACAAAGACAAAAACAAAGCCCAAAAGGATCAACTCTAAACCATAAAATGAAATATGGAACCAGTGTTTAAGAGCCAGGATCCCAGCAGATTCAAATATGGGATGAGGGTAATTGAGATTATTCGATTCAGCTTTCTGAACACAGACAGGATTATTAGAAGGTAACTCAATTTTGAAGCATTTTAAGTTTCTCATTTTGCTTTCAGCTCACCTCATTTCATGGCAGCTCTAAATTCAAGCGAGACTTAAGAACTACAGAGGCCACTAGCACAATTAATCACAGAATATTAGGGATTGGAAGGGACCTCAAAAATTCCCTCACATTGAGGATCCTGAATCCTGGGAGAGAAATGCCATGAAATGCACTGGATTGATGTGTTTCT
>NW_010297051.1:261-3029 GCF_000700745.2 Antrostomus carolinensis | reverse complement strand
CTCGTGAGGCTCGTACAGATGCTCACTCCTCAGGATACATCCCTGGTGCTCACACATTGATTTTTTTTTTACAATAGGACAAACTGCTCCATCAAGAAACTCTTTACAGCCAGGATCAGCTCCTGCTAACTGGAAGTTTCAAAGACTCCCTGAGGAAGCTGGAAAGGATGGTGCTTTTTTTGTGATGTTGTTTTTGTTTAAGGATGTAGAGGAGACTACACGTATTGCTCACAGTCTGGAGGGGGGAAAAAAAAAGCAACTATAATTATTTAAGCCTGACAACGTGGCTCAATGGAACACAAAACTTTGCAGAGTAAGAGATCCCTGCATAGGGAAAGCTTAAAAAAAAACCCCCCAGGAATCTGTTTGTGTTGAGATGTCTGCAGCTTGTCCCACAGCTGGTCTCGCAGTGAAACGCTGCTCCTCATCGTAGGCAGGTCGCTGTGTGCTGGATCATCTCCTTCAGCTCCGTGAGCACTGACCATCCTCATCCACTCTGCTCTGCAGAGCAGCAAGCTCAGAGGAGCACTCTGCCCTGGAAGATGATGTTTATTTTTTGATGATGAGGCAGCGAGAGCAGTGAGTGAGTGAAAACAACCCTAAAACACTCACGTCTCCAGATGACATCCCAGGCCAGGAGAGCGCGGATCAGACGGAAGCGCTGAGAACTGCGGCCTTTGGAAGGTAAAGGAGCTCTCAAAGAGTAGAGAGCCAGTCACTCGAAAGCATCAGGAGATGACATCCCCTCCTCTTTGCTATTATTTAGTTGCAATTCATCAGGCATCACGTATGAGGTAGGACAGGAAGCAGAGAAACCCCAAACAGCAGCCAGGATTGTGACCTGTCAGGGCATGTTCCACATTAAACCGACACCACAGAAAATTAGGAGTCAATCTGGGTAATGTTTTCCCTTTTTGTTTGCTTTGCTACAGTAAGTGGTTATTTTCTCTGTGGTGGCCACACCTCCTATAAAGGGACTTTTTTAGGATATGCTCATTTGGCTGGGCATGCCAGAGTTTGTGCTTTTATTTAAAAGAAAGAGTTCCACTCCTCCTGGAACGGCCACTGGCTGCACATAGGAACCAGAAACCCATCTGCAAGTCAAATTTAAGGAGCTTATCCCATATTCTATTACCCTATTTTATTACTACAGTAAGAAGAAGTGATTATTAAATCCAATCTAGACTGGATTTTAAAATTACCCACCAACAATGGTGCAGGAATCTGTTTAGGTGGCTTAACAACAAACAATAAGTCTGAAAGCACAAACCAAACTGCCCCTTAATAATTCACTTGTTATTTAAAGCCTGAAACAGGCACAATATACATTAGTCAGCTACAGATCAGAGATAACCACACAGATTAGCTCTGCATCAAGCTATTTCCCCCCCCCAAGATAAGGCTCCAGACACTCAAAGGCTCCACTTACCCCTCCTCAGGCTGGGAAAGGACCAGGGCAGTGAGCTCTGTGTCTGATGGGAGGTAAGGCAGAGGAGGAGGAGGACTCATCACCACGCGTTCAACCCCACTCTGTCTTCATTGATCTTAAGATATCCAACAACTTTGAAGAGCAGCTTCCAGTCTCGACACATTTCTGCATAACTGTCCTTTTGTCACATCAAATCTGAGCTATTACACTAAAAGGCAGCTCTCCTCAGTCAACAGGACTTGTGCTTTCAAAGCAGAAACATTCAATTTCTACAAAGTGTGGCTGAATTTCTGCCCCTCTGAAAAATAAATCTGTTTATCAGTGTGAAGACACTAAACTTTTAGAAGCTTTTCAGACCAAAACAGCCTGACTAGGAACTCATGTATTTAAAGCAAAAAGAGTTCTAAACTCATCACCTAACAGGTGAGCGGGTCAGAGATAATCAAGGCGAGGGCTAATAAAGCCAGACCCTTCATTTACTGACCAAAACACAGCCAAGAAATGCAATCATGTTTAAAAGCACCTCTTGCAGCTCAAAAGCTGCTCTTTCTATAACCCACCAGCCCTCCCCCTACAATAGAAACAACAACAAAAATGAATCTAGACCTCAAACACTCTTTGAGCATTTTGCTTATTTTTGACTACAGGAAGAAAATAACAACACAAAAAAACCCCCCAAAAAACAACAACCAAACCCAGCCAAGACAAAAATACCCCCAAAATTCTTCCTCCCTCTCCTTCCACAGTGAACTGGGTTGGTGTCATGGTGTCATTTTGTCACAACCCTGATGAAAAGCTCCCTCAATACTCAATACTGGAACAAATTCTGGTATTTTAAGACACAAAACTAAGCAAGCAAAAAAAAAATACACCAAACCAAAAAGGTTGTTGCCGTATGAGAAGGTGTTTCCCCACAGAAAGCTGCTACCAGCCTGGTTTTTATTCTTTGCTCTGTAACCAGTCACTCTGCAGTAATAAAAAAAAGCTCTCAGAGAAAAAAAAAACAGAAATAAATAAAAAATTAAATCAATCTGTGCAGCCAAGAACAGCCTAGAACGGGGAAAACAATAACCCCGGATAAAACACGCGACGCACGCAGCCTTCCCTCTCCGAGTTCCCAGGTCTCGTTCCACGTTTGGATGTCACAGAAACATGATGTTACAACCCTGTTTAACCTGAAACCATCCTGAAACCATCCTGAAACCATCCTGAACAGCCAGGCTGCTCCTGATTGCCAGTACCCAATATGGATTTGACAGAGGAAAAGAATAAAAATAAATCATTTAACGTGCAATATTACAAAATCATTATTTTCCTGCAGCTTCCTCAGCTCCAGGGA
>NW_010297051.1:0-227 GCF_000700745.2 Antrostomus carolinensis | reverse complement strand
CGGGGCCCCCAGCCACTGTGCAGTTGACCATTAACCAGTCTTTTCCCCTGACACCACTCAGGTCTCCCCTCCACCAAGGTGGGGGACACGGTCACATCTTTACCGTTCGGGATATTTTTCCTCCCATGTTGTCCTGGAGCAGAACAGGAGCCGGGCGGTCGGGGGGAAGGAACGGGCAGGTATTTTCATCCTCCACAACAGCCTCTGACAGCGATGAAAAGCAAACC
>NW_010297050.1:754-995 GCF_000700745.2 Antrostomus carolinensis | reverse complement strand
GCCCCCTCCCCAGGGAAGGGATCCCTGTGGGTGGCCCCAATGCTTGTGGACCTGGTCTTTCCCCCTCCCACCTGCCCCAGGGGTGCAGCTGTATCTCCCCTGGGTCCGCCTGGGAATGGGGGGGCAAGGCGTAGGCAGGACAGGCAGCAGGACCCGGCAGCCCCCCAGCACACCCTTACCTGCTCTCGTATCCTCTTAACCGTCTCTCCTTTCTGCAGGGAGAGAAACAGGGCGGGTGGTC
>NW_010297050.1:318-643 GCF_000700745.2 Antrostomus carolinensis | reverse complement strand
CCCCCTGCTGCCCACACCCCTCCCCGGCCTGCAGCCCGGCTACGGGCAACAGGCAGGCCCTGCCCCGTGGCCACTGGGACACTGGGGCATGGCAACGGGCCCCTCCCTGGCTTAGGATGGGGGAAGAAATCCTTCTGGGAATGCTGTTCCCAGAGGGGATTTGGAACAGGGGAGGAAAACAGGGTGTGGTGAGGAGCTGGTGCTCCAGCATGGCCCCCCACCCTGAGCATTGCTGACCCCTCGAGCAGTGCCGAGCCCCCCGCCGTTACCTTGCCGTGCATGAGCATGCGGAGGGTCAGGGTGATGCTGAGCTCTGTCTCCCCGA
>NW_010297050.1:0-262 GCF_000700745.2 Antrostomus carolinensis | reverse complement strand
CGCGGGCTCCGTCCGGCGATGCCATGGCGGGAGGGCGAGCTGAGCCTGTGGGACATGGTGGTCTCCAGAAAAGGGTGGAGGGTCCCACTATACTCCCCCCCCCCCAAATCTGCAGCCCAAAAAGCCCCACAGCTGGGAAAAAGGGAAACTGAGGCAGGGGTGGCACTATGCCCTCCTCCAGTGTGGAAGACTTGGATGGCCCCATGGTACCTGGGCCCCACCAGCATCCTGCACCCCTCCAGGAGCCCCCCCAAAGGGATCT
>NW_010297049.1:13143-17676 GCF_000700745.2 Antrostomus carolinensis | reverse complement strand
GCTCACGGCAACTGCGGGGCTTAGCGTGCGAAGTATTTAACGCTGAATTTTTGGGTCATTGCTTCTAAGAAGTGGATGGGAAAGGGTTAATTTACAGCACTGTGCATCGTTGTTACAGGGGCCTGAAAAACAAATGCTTTAGTGTTTGGGACAAATATTAATGCCAAAGTCTTCCACTTTCCTGATTTAATGTACATCTGTCATGTTTGGCTTCTGTAGGACTTGCAGGGAAAGTGGCACAATATCCTCTTCCAGCCTAGGTTTTTTTAATATAACTTCATAGAATGGTTTGGATTGGAAGGGACCTTAAAGATCATCTAGTTCCAACCCCCCTGCCATCAGCAGGGACACCTTCCACTAGACCAGGTTGCTCAAAGCCTCATCCAGCCTGGCCTTGAACACTTCCAGGGAGGAGCAGCCACAGCTTCTCTGGGCAACCTGGGCCAGTGTCTGACCACCCTCACAGTGAATTTCCAGACAATATCCTGCTGGTGATGTTTCCTAATAAAGGATGAGATGGGCATTGGTCATATATGGCAATGCTACTTCCATATGTATTAAAAAAATATATATATGGAAGAAAGAAGAATCTAACACTATATAAACAAGTTATATTGTGAGACAGGATTTTATTCATTATCTGACAGTTAGATGTTTCCTTTTCAAATTCAGTAGCATTTTTTCATTAGTCCTTCTCTGTTGGTTTGCCAGTTGGTAATATCTATATGGATTTATGTCTGTCTTACTCCCATTTTGTATCAAAGGATCAAGGATATCTTTGGGGTTTTATTAAATCCCTAATCATAATTTGCATTCTGTGGTTTTTGTGCATTGTTTGCTGTAAACTTAAGAGTGATCTTTGTGATCAGATCAGTGCTTCAAAGTTTCACATTAAAATGCCATCAAAGGCTCATATAACTGTAAATGCCAGATTGTTTTACCAGAAATAGTTATTACTTTATTACAGTAACAGATGTATGTCCATGTGATGTGTCTTGGTGATTTATTTCTTCATTTTGCTGTTGATGTAGTTGGTAGATCTCAAAGCAGAACTCTTCCGAAAGCAAGAACAATTCAAGAAAGAAAAGCTATTGAAAGATGCCGGTGTCTTTGCAAGGCCCAAAACTTCTAATAAGGTAGAAATCTTTTTCCATTGGTGTTTTTGTCGTTCTTTCCCTTTAAAGTAAGGAAGTTCAGGTTCAAATCTAAATAAATAAATACTCAGATCTGTGCTGCTGTTCAAAAAATGTAAAATCTACGTGATGAGGATGTTCTTTAAATTTCTATCAACTCATTTCCAGGTGAGATTCTTGTGCACAGCAGAAAACTTACCTCATGCTCATGCCCATCTAAATCATCTCTTAATCTTCATTCCCCAAGGAGCCACAGCTTTTGTAGCTATAGGAAAAGATGCTTCTTTTTTTCCTCCAAGATTTTGTAAGGCTCCTGAAGGAGGGAGGATGAGAGACTCTGCCAGGATCACTGAGCTTGCTTGATAAATGCTCTGCGATCTGTTCCTCTGTATCACGGTGTGTAACAACGAACACACAATTATCTCTCATGTTTTACTCTTTACTGCACATTGGTTTTTATTCAGTCTGTACTTTTCTAGTACTAGAATACAGTATTGCTGCCCTATTTGAAGAACATGCAGCAGTTACAGTGTTATGCTGTGAACAGGAAAACTGATTGCATTTTATATCTGAAATGAAGGTAATGGAGAAGAGAAACAATTCATGCCTTTGTTATTACTTTAACAATCAGCAGGATTGCTCTTATTCATTTTTTTCTACCTTAACATCTTTGCCAGAATAGATTTTGTCAGATTTCTGAGTTCCTCTCTTTTTTTTTTTTGCTTCTCAGCCTGTTGTTAATGATCATATTGTACTGCAGTCTGTGTAATTTTAGGACATACCTGCTGCATCCTACAGCACAGTAGGTACAGTCTCGAGTCAAACATGTTTAAGATGTTATTTACAGGGTCTTTCACTATTGGTTTGCAAAGTGTGCATTATGGAGTTGAAATACTTTTTAATCACTGTAAATGCAATATTTTTATGTATTTCTTTATTTGTTATAAAATTGTACTCCACAGAAACCAAGCATCTGGACCAAACAAAACACAGGAGTTGCAAATCGAGCTGAGAAAGACATTGAGCAAATGACAGAAGAGGAGGATATGTTGGATAAATCAAGGTAATTCTTTGGCTCTGTAAGAAAGGAATGCTTTGCAGAACTTGTTTTTCAGTGTTTAGAAAAGCACATGAAGCAAGTTATGCACATTTTGGACCAGCAGTTCCCATTAGACCAACCAGTAAGACCAGCATCAGTTCCATGCTCTTCACCAGTAATGTACAGACTGCATCCCAGCAGTCTCATGCTCTAGGGATACCTGCCCTCGCGTGGTCAGAGCTGTCTAAATAGGTCAGGTTCCTGATTTTTGAAAGTCATCTCTAGAATTAAAAGCCAGGGCAGTGATACATTAGAATTCTCTGGCGAATTGCTTCTTGGACTTGGCAGAAAATGGCTCACTTTTCTGCAAGATCTACCTCTAAATGGGGTAGTTGTGCATAAAGATAGATGTTGAAGATTCAGTTTCTAAGCCATTTGCTGCTTTTCTGTAAGCAGTTCCTTGCTCTTCAAAACTGTCTTCTACCATTCCAGAAATTAGCTGAGGTTTTCTCTTCAGTTTCTAAAATTAAGTGTAACTCCATGTTATCTCTTTCTTTTTTTTTTCTTTTTTTTAATGTAAAACAGTATTTTAGTGTCTCATACCTGCAAAAGGTGGTCAGGCTTCCACTATGTATCTGACTGACCACAGTAGTTAGACAGAGGTCGAATATTTGTTACGCCATGTTCCTGCCTACTTGACAAATTACACTTAAGGTTAATTCTGTAACTTCACTAAAATTATTTTCAGTATAAACTGTGGAACTGGATATCTGTGTATCTTCAGAAAAGTCAGTTAAGGTTCAAAACAAAAACCAGGCATAACTCAGCTTCTAGGAAGCATTTCCAGCACTCCTGGTATTTTTCTCTTCCATTTATCTAAGGTGAAATTGGTCATTTTGAACTGTGTTGGGAATTCATGGGATTGCAAAATTGTTTTTTGTTTTCCCTTTTCAGGAAGAAACTGGAAGAGAAAGCAAAGCTGTATGAGAAAATGACAAAAGGCGACTTTCCAGGTGAACAAAACTAGTCTAAATTAGTAATTTATATATATTTTATATAGAGAGAGATAGATACAAAATTGTTGGCAAAGCTCACCCTAAAAGTTGGTATTTCTGACTGTCTGGTGACTTACAGCAGCTACACTATGAATTCACTGCTTGTCTTTTTACATGGGCAGTTTTTTTTGGCGTTATACAAAGTGGTTGACATGGGTTATCCTGCTTTGGAAGGGAGAAGAATACAGGTACTAGAGAAAATAAAATTACTTTTTGAAGGACAGCCTGTCCTAGTAAAGCACTGTAGGCTTGTTTCACCCGCTTGTTCATTAAGTGGGTGGAATATATTCTGTTATTTCAATACAGAACCTTAGAAAAACAAAATGAATTTATTCTCCACTGTGCAGTCTTTGGGTTGCATTGCTGATGTTCTGTCCTGCATTCTAATTCTTGGACCATTATGAAAAGTAGAGGAGCAGGAGGGGAGTCTGGCTGGTCCATACATGAATGCCAGTCATGCAGCTAATAGGGTTGGAGAATCCTAATCTGTCCCTTTCTTCTCTCACTCATTTGGTCCCTTGCAAGAAGTAATTAATAAAGTAGAATACAAATTTCCTTGCAATTAATCTTTAATGTTTTCTTTAGTATTGTCCATCTTTGTCCATATGACCCCACCACTTCTCAGCTTTTCTAAAAAGTACCAGTGCTTAGCTACTGCCAACGCACCAAATGTTAAGCATCAAAAAAGTATTTGAACTGTTACATAACAAACCCTGTGCTTCTGAAACAGTTAATGAGCGGAGAATATTTGAGTGCAAAGACTGCAACCTTTTCTGTATCGTACACAAACGATTAATTGCTTTAAAATACCCTAAAACTTCTGTTCAGAAATAGAGGTTATCATTGTGGAGCCATTTTCTACCTCTGAGTTTGTTTGGCACTGAATGATAGTTGAGTATTCCCCAATAGTGTGGTCAAGGACATTGATGGCAGCTGAAAAGCTGATTGTGACTATTTTGTATTGATTTTGTGCTCAGTTCTGTTCTTTTCATGGCTGTTCTCTAAGAATCAATTTTCTGCCTTAGATGAAGAAACTGAGGATTTGTACCTAGTGGATTTCACTCAGAAGATCATAGACAAACAGCACGAAGTACAGGAGCTGCATCAGAGCGAGGCTGCTAGAAAGACTTTAGAAAAAGAAACAGATGATGAGGAAACTCAACCTGAAATGGAAATACCACCTCCTGAGGACCCAGACGAAGAATGGTTGGTACTACTGATTGGGCTAAGCTCTTCTGACCAGTCTGTTTCTTGACAATTGCATGAGAAAATAATTTTAATCTCCAAAGTATGTGGAGTGGCACCC
>NW_010297049.1:5190-13101 GCF_000700745.2 Antrostomus carolinensis | reverse complement strand
CATATCTCATTAAAAGACAGTCCTTCATGTTACTTTCCTTTCCATGTAGGTAACACTGCAATATAATTTACCCCCAGGATTTTGAGAAATATCAGTCAAGGAAATGTACTAGAAGTGAGACACCATAATATCCTCTCTTATTTTCTTGCATAGTTTATGGCAGTTCTGGTCACAATATTGATACAGTTTTGTGCTTTGATGTTTTGAACTCAAATGTACTTGAGCAAAACTTGGGGTTTTTATTGTATCCACCTTCCCTTCTCTAATTGCATGTGACTTACAAAATGAGCAGTTGTTTTTTGTTGTGTGACCCCTTAAAGGAGAGAAACTCTTGATTGGAAAAAGAACGCAGTTTTCCAGCATTTCTTCCACTGTTTAACTGCAGCACGGCAAATATTCTGTGACAATTTTCTGTGACATTCCAAGTAACTACTAGTTTTTCATCCAAGACATTAGGAGTAATTACAAAACCAGTCTGGCTAAACATTTTCCTTGCTTATTTGTTTAACGTGCTTATGGAACAGCGATTTTACCTGGTAATCAGTTTAAAACAGCAGTAACCAATACGAAACAGAGCACCCCTGTTCTGTGGCTTATTAGGGCAAGATAAGATTTGCAACACAGTGTTTCAGAATAAACTGGGAAAATGAATCCAGCAGAGCACCAGAAGACTGCTAGGCTGGAAAGGCAGATATAGCCATTACCAGCATCTTACTGGAATTCAAGGTGAAACTGTCAGTGATCCAGCAATGGGCTCCAGCTCCTTTGTGCTCTCATCATTGTAAAGTGTCAGAGATTTAAACTGATAGGCACTGCTGTTCATATGGTGCCTTTCTATCATTGCCCACATCTCACTTCAGTGACTTGAATTATTATTAATATATTGTCCATCTCAGTGAGGCCATATTCTAATAAGGATATTTGGGTGCTAGCATACTTAATGCTAATTAAGCATTAGTTACATCTGCAGCCATAGTTACATCTTTACTATAGAGAATTCAGACTTGTTTTTCTACTGATGTTACATCAGAATAAAAACCAAACGGCACTGAGTATGTACTAAACTGTAGATATCCCTGGAAATTAACTTACTAAAAGATTTAACTTACTAAAAGCACAGATCTTCAAAAGTTTGATTTTTGGCAACCAGCTTGCTAGTCATACTTCTTCAGATGTAATATTAATTCTTTAGAATGGGATAATTGAGGCAGCTTGATGCTAAAGAACTTTCTAGCATTACAGAACAATAAGTATAGCGCTTAACTGCTTTTTCAACAGCTGTAAATTAAGTGTTCAGTACTATAAAGAGTTGAATAAGCAGCACAATATGTGCTTCAGAGGAACATTCTGCTTGCATTTGAGTCAGCCTTTGTTATGCCAGTTGAACAAATGCTATCAGCCTGTTCCAAATGAGCTTTAGACTGATAATTGGACTATACTGTAGCAATTTCATATCTGCAAGAAGTCAATACCATCATTATTTTCACCATGGGAAGCAAGCACTAGGCTGAGTTTTATTTTGATGTGAAAACAACGTGACATTGTAACTTTTGCACATTTCTTTACACCGTCTTATTGCCAAGGCAAACAGCCAGCTCAAAGGGATTTTGAGTAAATGTCTGTGATGAAACGGTCGTGTGCCCTGTCCAGAATGTATCCTCCTAACCTGTCAGTCTAACTGAAAAGCAGAAAAAACTTTTACATGTGGAGGGACTGAGAGGTGATGAAAACTCTTTGGAAAGCGTCAGTGCTTCCGTCTTCTGGTTAAGAGTTCTGAAAATCTGCAGATAGAAGTTCTTCATCAAATTTCCTTTGCTTGCATTGCAGGGTTGATTATGTTGATTTCTTGGGCCGATCGAGACGCTGTATGAAGAAGGATTTGCCAAGTCTACTTAAAATGGATCAGGAACTTCAAGGGAAAAGGTGTGGTTTCTCTGATGGAAGTGCATGTTCCTTGCAGTGTTTAACATACACAGTTTTAACAGCAGGGAAGATAGGCTGTTCTTTGTTATCCCAGTCTCGATCCAGAATTGTTGATGCCACTGCTTACTCTAGTTATATTTTACACCAACTTCTGCTGGTTATTACATTGTAACTTAAAAAATAGACAAGAGTAGCTGCAGAGCAATTGTGGATGACTGTGATTTTTATCAAAACTGCCTGTTATAAATTCATATAGTATTCCAAGGCTTCTATTTTATTTCACCCTGGCAGTTCACCATTTGAAATACATGGCTGGTGTATTGGTTTTAAATTGCAACAGAATGGTGGCCATGGATATCAAATAAAAGCCTAAATGAAAATTTTAATTACTACTGAAGGACACTTTTTGATGTAAAAGCTGACTGAATCTAAAACATCACTTATGGAGCACAGTTTGCAGAGAAAAGTTCTAATAAATGAACTTGGCAATCTCTCAGGTATTTGATGCATCTTTTAAAACTGTGGTCTTTGTATGGAAATTGTATTTTAATTTACCTGCCAGAAAATGCCAGAGAAGTGATTCCTAATTTTGTTTAGCCTGGAAATTGATGATAGTCTTTTAGCAATTCCAGATTCATCGTGGCAGTCAGAGTAAATTTGTTAGATCTCTATTTGTTTGGTTTTGCTCTTTTGTTAAACAGCTGTTTAACAGCTATTCAAAATTATTATGGCAGCACTGAGAATTGTTTTCAGAAAATAATCTAAAGGCACCTCAACTGAGCCCTTGCTGTTGCTGAAGTGAAAATTCTTTCATGCTAACAACTCATTAGTGTGTTCTCCATATTTTAAACATGAGGTGGAGAATAGGAGTGCTTTGAAATTGCAGTCTCTGCATTGATATGGATATTTCTCATATTGGGTATTAATATTTCGCATGGACTTCTAGGGTAAATTAATGACTAGCTTTTTCTTATTTCAAATATCTTTCATTTTCTTACATTAAATACGGGATGTTTCTGTATGTGATTGCTAGAATCCCAACAGTTGTCAATAAAAGTGATTATTTCATCTCCCATTCTGTGATTTTATAATGCTTTCACAAAGCTTCTGAGAAAGGATATGGTATTGTTTAAGTCTTTGAATAACCTGTTCTTACTAGTACCTTGTTTCAGAGGTAGTTTTGTATTCTGGTCTTCACCATGTACCAGTCATCAATGCTGCATCCCTAAACGGTGCCTACAATGATCTGTGTTTGGTAAAAACTGTGACAGTGGATCAGACCCAATCACACTTTCACTGTTTGATACTATAAAACTGGTAAGTTCTGCTCTGTAATCCCTAATTTTGTTGGGTTTTTGTTTGGTTGGTTTTTAATTAGACAAGGCCTTGATGGGAATACTCTGTTATCTGAAGACATGAGGAAAGAACTTCAGAGGCAGCAGTGGGAAAAAGAAGAAGAAGAAGCCCTCAGAAAACCCATGGGACCCATACACTATGAGGACATTAGAGAAAATGGTATACTTCCATACTTTATATCACTTATCTTTGTGTCACTCAAGAGATTAGTTTTAGAGGAAGAAAGGGAACGTTACTTCTTGTGCCTATACAGCAAAGTGTAGGTATGTGTTAAGCCACATGTGCAATAACCATTCAAATTACCAGTACATAAATCTTGATTTATTTTCCATCAAGTTATAATTTTCTCAAATGTATTTTTCAAATTTCATTACCTCCTCTTGTGCTCTTCTTTAGGAAACTTCACTTCATGCATCAACTAAAACAAGCCCTTTTTAGCCATCTAAAACTAATGTGGTGTATGTTGTCGAGAGTAATTCAGTGTCTGAAATCAGGGTGCATGGTGCTTATAATTACTGACAATTATAAACCTGAGTGTAACGTAAATTTACTGATTTTCTTCTTTTCAGAGGCCAGACAGCTTGGTGTTGGTTACTTTGCCTTTTCTCGTGACAAAGAACTTAGGAATAAACAACGAGCAACACTGGATATGCTAAGAGAGCAGGTAGGAGTTTGAAGAGCAAACTGGGGTATGAGGGCATCCGAGTTTCAGTGGTCAAAGTCTTGTACTAAGTGATGCCTGCAGCTGGCTACAAAAAAATCAGGCTTTTTCCCTTTTGAGACATGTTGCTTGATGAGGATTGCTTTTAGTTCTTCAGTGAAGGAAGATGTGTAGTTGATTGTAATAACAAAGGGAGATTAATTCCTGTTTTTCTTTGCTGTTAAGACACTCGATCAGAGGACTAAACGTGAACAGTTAAAAGAAAAAAGGAAGGCAGCTCTAGATGCAAGGCTGTCTAAACTTCGAGCACGGAAGATTAAGAAGTTAAGAGAAGCTGGATTAGAGGAAGAGGCAGACAGATTGGAGAACAGAGGTATAATTTGCCTTTTCAAGTTAAATACTTGGTATTTCATCTTGTACTTGATCGATGGACAGGCATCCTTAATTGATTTAGGTTTGGACATTCAATTTATTAGTATTACATATTCTATATATACAATTAGTATAACTGTTAAGATAGTGAGAGTTCTTATGATTGTGTGTAGATATGAAATCATGCCAGAAATAGTTTAGTAATGCAGGTAGAAATGTGATAGGTAGATTGTAGGCTTTTTTTGATTTTTTAGGAATTATGTGGGTTAATTATGTAGGTTGAGGTTAGAGCTGCTGAAATTTTACTGGCTTTTTCTTTTCCAAGATGAGGTAGAATAAAAAGTAGTAACAATTTTGATATCCTATAATATACATGCCTACAGTTTCAGTGCAGTCTGTAAATTGGACATCCAGCTGACTTTAGGATTTGGGGTGATGAATTTGAGTTGTAATCCCATCGCTGCGCTGTCTCCCTTATGACACTGCTAGTCACTTGTACTGTCTCCCTCCCACTGTAAAATGTAGCTAATACCTCACTGTGTCAGAATTCTGTGCAAGTGATGAACTGTGAAGTGTCCTGGAAACAAAGTGCAGTAATGTGGCACTGCTAAATGTTACTGTTGTTCAGAAGAATAAGAATGCCATTTGGGTTTTTTTTCCAGTAAATGAAATGGAGATAACATGCTAATGTTCTTATTTTTACTTAATTTTCTAGCTTCAGTATAACACTCATCATATTCCTTTTTGGGTTATTAGGCAATAGATTTTCATCAGACTTTTTGATACAACTAGAAAGCTAATGAAGCATTTCTTGGTAGATAAACTCCCTGATTATCTGGCTTACCCATTATATTTTCTGAACTAATATGCAGTATTTAAAAAAAAATCACCTCCCCACTCAGATGCATTTCATTATTAGAATTAAATTAGATCACTAGTATGAGCTCTGTAAATGCAAATAACTCTTGCTTCCTATTCCTCCTATGAAGTTCATATAGATTTTATCCCGTTACTAACAAAACCTACTATCTCTTCCTGTAACACAGAAGTGAAAAGTGTTGCTGACGAACCAGAAGCTCCAAGAGTTACTGCAGCAAGTAGAAAGGTAGAGGTTGTCATCCAGGAGAGAAGAGATACAAAGCCTGGTGTGCCTTACGTCCGCGAGTGGGATAAAGGCAAAGGTAAGGAAATGCAGATTCAGAAACACTGTTTGGAAGCAGTGTGCACACTGCTACTTTCATTTCTGGTTTGTGACAAAGTATGGTGAGACTGAGAAGCAATTAAATACTTTCTCCCTTTGGATTGGTGACTGTCCAGTCTCCAGTGCAGTGATTGACAAGGCATGCCTTACTGCCAGTAGCTGCTAGAATGTCCTCATAATTTTTTTCTTCTATTATTCAATTTCTGGATGATGCAGAGAGGTTGACAGAATGACAAATTTAATCGTTCCCAAGATTTACCATCTTTCAGTCTGATCTTTTCTTGCTGCATTTCTGTGGTTTGTGCTACACAGTGTCAGGATGTATCACACTGAAACAGGTACAGGACAATACTAAAAAGTGTTGCAAGCAGAGACCGTTTCAGTGCCAATGTCCCATCTTGAAGCATCTTCCTTGTCACAACATCAAGTGATTGTCGTCTGCCAGATCCTTCCCAAACCCATTAACTCCTTTTGCACCATTAATCTAAGCTCATGCACATTTTGTAGTCTGATGCCTGAGTTCTAGGTAAAAGCAAACAAGGAGTAAGCAAAGCACAGAGATGTCCATCTCCTCTAGTACTCCTGTAACTGCACCATTCCTACTCTGTGCAATACTGATATTTCCAGCTTCTTTATATTTTTCAGTCTCTTTCTGTTCAGTTACTGAACATCTGAGGGGAAACTTTATGGTTCAATTAAAAACCAAAACTTTCAGGTCCTGTCTTTTAAGTCTTTATCCTGCCCAACACTTTTTTTTCCTGCCTCTGAGCAGTCTGAGTGTCTGACTGACACCCACGCAGCCCTGGTTATTTACACAATAAATATTACACTCAGAAAGCAGAGGACAGCTTACTCTAAAATGTGAAGTAAAATAACTGTGGTTCACTGAACATGAATGTAACACAAGCATCTAAATTAGTGTGAGAAGAGAGAAGCAAAACTCCTCACTCTTAGATGCTTTCCTCCTTACTATTTCATATTTTTTATATTTTTACCAAAGCAAAGGAAGAAGTCCTGCTCTGACTGGGACTTTATTTTGCTACATCAGACAAATTTGTAGCCCTTGAGTATCAAAATTTTCTACTTCATTTCTTACAGAAGTCTTGATAGAAATGAATACTGAAAAGAATTTTACTGGCTTTAGAGAGTAGGTTTGGGAGATATCTTCAGAGTAGGTTTTGGGGATATCTTTTTAAGTGTGATGATCTTGAGCTGTCATTCCATTGCAGCACTTCAAAACTATTTTTAATCAGATACCAGCAGCTGGCATAGTAACTAGAATATCTACCTCTTCTGTTGAAATAAAGAAGTTGCTGGGTTTGGCCTGTGGTGACTAGAGATAATCTCATCTTCTCTGTCTTCTTATAACTAAGCTCTTAATGCTTTGATTGGTTTGTATTTTGATTCACCCCTAATTAGTTAGTTTTCCATAACCAATGACCACACTGTTAAAGGATCTTAAAGTGACTAGGATGAGATCTGTAGAGGATGGTGGTTATCTTCAATGCTCAGTGCTTTTGTTCCTGCTCTGTAAAGAAAGTGGGGACTGTCACCTTAGCCACCAGTCTAGTACTAGATGGAAAAGTAACTTCAAATGGCTTTACACAGCAATTTGTTTTCCCTCCTTTCTGACTGATCTTCAGACCCTGAAATGCACATTCAATCTACCATTTTCCCTGTTTCTAACAGAACTGATGTTTGGACAATGGTCAAAGAAACAGGAAGAACTCAGAGATGAGAGAGATCCAGAATTTGCGCCTCCTTCTGATTACTTCATGGGACAAAAGAAAGATGATAATTACAGAAGTCGGAATTTGAACAGTCCTGAAACCTCCTCTGAAAAACTGGAAACGGAGACAGCAGCACAAAAGCAACAGGTGCCATCAGCACAGGCCACCGGCAGCAGCACTGCAGATGTGCCACCGTCAGCGCGGGCTCACAACAGCGACGTTCAAGAGGAGTCAGCATCAACAGCGGCCTGTGGCAGTGACACTCGAGATGCGCCATCGTCATCAGAGGGTGACAGCAGCGATGATGAGGATACACTGCCATCGGCACAGGCTTATGGCTACGGTGCTGCAGGCGTGCCGCCGTCGATGCACGCTTACGGCTATGGCGCTCCACACCTGCTGTCATCAGTGCCGGCGTACGGCTATCGCCCTCGGGAGATGCCGTTCCCAGTGCAGGCGTACGGCTACGGCGCTCGGGGCATGCTGCCACCCATGCAGCCTTACGGCTACGGCCCTCAGGAGGTGCCCTTTGCCATGCAGGGGTACGGCTACGGCACCCAGGATGTGCCACCAGGAATGCAGACCTGTGGCTGTGGCACCCAGGATGTGCCACCATCAGTGCCGGCCTGTGGCTGCAGCCGCCAGGATGCAGCGTCTTCGGGGCAGAC
>NW_010297049.1:0-5149 GCF_000700745.2 Antrostomus carolinensis | reverse complement strand
GGGCCCCCAGGAGGTGCCACAAGGAATGCAGACCTGTGGCTGCAGCACCCAGGATGTGCCACCATCAGTGCCGGCCTGTGGCTGCAGCAGCCAGGATGCAGCGTCTTCGGTGCAGACCAACAGCAGTGACACTCAAAATCAGGAACCACCTTACCAAAGCTTAGATGATATGTTGTCTTATTACAGACAAGTGACCTGAACTGAGCAAAAAGATAAGCAAGAGTCATGATTTAAAGAACTGAAATAGAATTATCTTCTTGGCAAGAATATTATTTGCCCACATCTGGGAAAAATAAGTTTCTGTAAGTAGATCAAAATAAATCTTCTAAGCTCCGTTACGTCACAGATGTACTTTTGCCCTGTTGGTGGTTTTGGGTTTTTTTCCCCCTGATTATTAAAATTATGTGTTGGGTTTTGTTTTGGGGTTTTTTTGGCAGTACTTAGGTTAGTACAAATTTCATTTTAACTCTTTGCCACTTAACACCTGAACTTTGGGGTATATTAACAGCTTGCTTTTGAAAGATGAATTCTTCCTTTAGTCTGTTGCTCCCTAGCTAGCTTCTGGTTTGGAGGTACTACAAGTTCAGGGATAGCTGTAGAAACAGTATTGAAATGGCAATTCAATTCCCTCTGCTGCCAGACAGGGAAATTTGCTACCTGCTTCATCTCCTGCCCTTAGGAAATGCAGAATACTACCTAGTGAACAGTGGTGGTTCACATGGTCCTAAGGGGCTCTGCATTCCTCAGGTCTGTATGTAACTTACAATTCTGTGCAGCAAATGAGTGGAGAGAGGCAGAAATCAATAAATAATGGTGGTTACACTAACAATAAACACTCGGCTAAAGCAGAAGTCTTGACACTTGAAATTACTCTCTTGCTGGTTTAGAAAATGTTTTTCTGATTCTCCAAGTGCATTTTTCTTGCATCATCTGTTATATTTATGGCTTTATTTTAATATTTTTTTCCAAAAACTGTGATATTGCAGTCATTATATACTTAAAACCAGACCAACCTCTACCAAACAAGCTTTTATTTCAGAATCTTCGTAAATGAGAAGAATACTTATTTACAGTATAGAATATTTTTATTCCTGAAGGTAATTTAGATACCCCCATTTGTATTTTAAAAGCTCATACAAGGATAAGACCTAGAAAAGTGGGTTAGAATGGGGAATTCCATAGATTTTGTAAAGTTAAATGACAATGATAATGTCAAAATAGTGAACATTTGAATGAACTAGTGAACTAGCCAAAGAGACAGAGATAATGTGCTGCTCTTCTGTGCTTCAGTTGGATCTCGGGTTGCTTTGCAAAGCCTGGTGAACAGCAGTGTCTTCATGGGGACTGAGCAAACAGCAACATGCAGAACACATTCACTGTCCCTAGACTCTGTAAAAACACATCTCTCCTCTTCCCTATATCGCTGGCTTTTGCACAGGAATTTGCAGAGGAGGAGTAACACCCTACACCAGTAGTACCATTTTAAAGGCACAAAATACCCCAGTATTTTATCCTTACCAAAGGGGTAAGAGACTGGAGCTTTATGGTAACTGAGGGTTTCTGTTTCCACAGACCTAGAACCTGCATAAGACACTTTTGCATTTTAGTTTTCTTCTTTCTGCAAATAGGGATAGTGGTATTGTCTTACTTAAGAATAATATTCTGAGGCTTAATTAATAAATAATTAAGGACAGTAAGGCACCATGAATGGCCACACACACCTGAAATGCACAGAAAGCTCAGCAGCAGCTCCTGGGTTTTGCTGCTGCTGACACTGACCTGAACTCAGCTGTTGGCTGTGGCGTTAGGATGTATATTTCTTCCTTTCTTTGAATCTCTTCAGTATGAATAAAGAACCTGAAAATAAGTAACAATCATATACTAATGGCTAAAAGGAAGAGGAAGAGATTACAAACCCATCTGTTTTTAACAAATACAATGGCATCAACGCAGGTTTTCTTCCTCATAATTTGGTACAGTCTCAGGTTAGTCAATAGCCATGAGATGGCCGTCTACTCCTACCGATTTTCTATAATAAATCCTGTCAGTATATATCTATTTTCTGCTCTTTATTTCATAGTGACATTGCAGTAGTCTCTGATGACCCTGATCAGAGTAGAATTTTTTCAAATGCTGCATCACCTCACGTTTCATTTTGAGTTTAAAACAGCTGTGTTGTGTTTTAGCAGCTTTTTTCCACAAAGATGGTAAGTGATCAAAACACAAATTTCAAATTTGAATAGTTAGGAAAACAGTTTTCTTGCAGTGCCATCAGTTGTTGAACTTGTACATAGAAATTGATGTTAAATGATGAAATGTTTTGTAAGAAAGTGTTTGGTTGCCCACAGAGTAAGCAAGGCAAAAGCTAATTGCTAAGCTGGAGTTATTTGTAAAAGCTCTGCTACTTCTTTAGGGTCCCAAACTAATTTGAGTAATTTTTCTGGGTATCCACTACCAGATATCACTGCTGTGCCTCAGCAAGGGGATCACCACCTTCGTCCTCATGCTTAACTGGGATCCACTGGTACGGCTGGAACGTGTCTAATCTCGTGTTGACAGAAGTGACTTTATAGTGAGAGTGTCATGTTTAAACCATTTAATGAGGGCAGCCTGGCTGTTACAGCACTAGCACAGGAAACAAAGGACCTCATTCAGATTTCTACCATCAGTCTGGGAAAGTTTTGTTCAAGTGATGTAACTCTGGTGCACGTGAGCAAAGGGTAAGTGTGGACTCAAAACAGCTTGGCTGTATGTTGGAATAAACATCTTGTAATGGGCAATTTCAGGGTGTGAAGTGGGGCAGAACTGGCTTCCAGCTGCTGTTTTAAAGCAGGTAATGCATTGAGAAGTATTTTATTAAATCTATTGGAAAAACAATCCCTTTTGACCAGAGATGCTTTAACTAATCCATATTTAAATTTCACAGCAAGAAAGAATTTAGTACTCTAGTTTCTTTGTTCCTACAAATAAGATCAGACTGAACGAGTGATTCTGCTGTTTGAAAGAAATAAAAAAAAAAAACAAAACTAAAAAACTGACTTGTATTTTATATCTTTGAAAGGTCATAACTTAGAAACCACTATAATGCCCTTGGAAGATGGGGGTCCAAATGGTACCATTACAGTTTGGAGAAAAAGGAAATAGAAGATGGAGATTGGTGGAGCTGCCAAAAGCCACACAGGAATCACTAGCTCAGGCCGAGTCAGACCCAGGAGCTCTGTGCTCGACCTGCCACTGTATCTCTGTGTTATATTGTGTCCCTCTTTCTAATTTTGTGTTTGTTTAAGGCAGCTGTGGGAGGAAGGATCAACTGGAACATAAGAGCATGAGAAACTGCCCAGAGTGTTTTGAAGCTCTCTGGGCAGTGCAGTGAAGCATTTTAGGATGTTCTGGGTCGTGTACTTCGTGCTTGCTTAGCCACTCTCAGTCTAGAATCACAGTACATTACCATTATTTATTAATTAAGCCTCAGAATATTATTCTGAAGTAAGATAATACCACTGTCCCTATTTGCAGAAAGAAGAAAACTAAAATGCAAAAATGTCTTACGCAAGGTCACAAAGTCAGTCAGTGACAGAGCAGCTCAAAGGCAGCTCTCCAGGCTGGCTGACTACGCTAGAGGAGTTTCGTATTTAAGACCTGACATGGATCAGTCTGTGGAAGTCATTCAGAGTAGGGTACGATTACCTTGGAGCTGAACTAACTCTAAAGAGTGGGCAAAATACTTTAAAACATTAGAGCTCACCTTGAATTCATCATGGCAATCATGTCCTTTGACAGATTTCCCTATGAAGAATATTTGCATCTATTCTGCTACTATTTTAATTATCGACATTCATTTCCTGCTGCCTTCTGGGCTTTGTTTTTTCTGTGCCCTTCAGACTGTGGGTAATTTTATGTATGTATGTGATTTAGGAGCTATATTGTCTTTGCATTAGTTTAACACTGAGCTGGAGCTGCACTAAGGAATGAAATGCCATTTATTACACAGCAGTATGTAAAAACCATACAATCAAAGTGTTCCTTTGTTCAGTTTCATTTCCATAGCCTAACATTAAACACAGGAGGATTTGTGGCCAGGAAGGCAGTTCAGTGTCTACATTAAACTTAAGCCTATTGAGAACAGCTCTCCCAGAGCAGCAATCTGTCACTTTGCCATTCGGGCTCCTTTCCTCTTGTCTTGATTTTTGGCTGAAATGTTTTTGCATATTCTCTTATGCTGCAGAGCACACATTTCTATTCAATCTCTTTCACTCTTTTTTCACTCAGACCACGTTGTTATCTTCACTGTGATTGGCAACCTCATTACTTTCATTTAGTAATTCTGGGGACAAACTACTGTGTATTGATACACTGCCGAGGTTGTATTTCTCTCACGTTCTGGCCATACCTAGAGGATCTTGTCTCCCATTCCCTTTTACTCCTCATTTAAAACCACCCTCCCCAAGTTACCTACTTTGACACCAGTGGAAAATGGCTGTGCACTTGGGCTGCGTTGGTAAGGATCTGCCACCATCAGTATATGACTGATGGAAGTAAAGTAAAGCTTGTAAGTAAAGTAAAGCAGAGAAATTCTTCTCTGAGTGTGCAAAAATGTGGGCACACCATATCTGTGGCTGTATGTCATGTGTTGGAACTGAACTCTTCCCAAGAGGTACCAGTGGTGGCTCCTGTTGCTTTCAGTGTTCTGCACAGAGCCAGGGGCAGTCCCTGCCTCTTGGGCAATGTATCTAAGGCAGCTTTGTCCCACATCTTTGTGTGAGTATTTCTGATACACAAGTTACCTTTGTCCAGAATGCACAAAGCATTCAAGCATGCTGGAATTTCAACCTTCACCTGCTCTGTCCAGAGATGACAATTGTTTTCTGTGTCACCAAAGCCCCTTGGTGAGCAGCTGGGATCTGGATCTGACTGTGAACTATTAGCATGTCAGCTAAGGCGGCTAGAAGGGGTAAAAAGTACCTGGCTGCCATTCTGCAATGTCAGAGGCAACACAGCGTCAATCACGTTGTCCTCATTCACTGCCCTGGCACAAACGGCTCTCCCTGCCAGGGAACAGGCAGCCCGCGATTACGCGCTGAGGCCCGGCGGACAAGTGTCTCCCTTACCGCGCCAGAGCTGTCCTGACCGTCGGGGAGCGGGTGCCCCG
>NW_010297048.1:0-4539 GCF_000700745.2 Antrostomus carolinensis | reverse complement strand
TGGACTCCATGAGCTTAAAGATCTTTTCCAACCAAAACAAGTGTGTGATCCATGATTCTTGCCGTGCAGCCTCCCCTTTGGCAGAGGTGGGGATGGACACATGGTGTGCAGGACAAGTGGACAGCGAGTGTCCTGGGCACTTTTCTTCCCCGTGCACTCACAGGGTTGGACAGGAGAGCTGCAGTGCTGGCCGTGCCTTTCATTTCTCCCCAGCCTCTTTCCCAGGAACTCACATCCACTTCCCCTCTTGCCAAAAAGCCCAAAGTTTACATTTTTTAAGAGAACACTAAAAGCAACAATTTCCTGTGTTCTTATTACCCGCAGAGCCTGGCCAGCCAGGCAGGCAGATTTACGGGTCGGAGCAGGCTGCCCGTTCCTGCCTGTGCCGTGGGGACCAGGGATAATGAGGTCTTCCCACTTAAACCAAGCAAGGAAAGGAGGTGTTAGATCCCTCTCCTGCAGCTGGGATGAAACGTGGGTGTGAGGGAACATTAAAGGCTCTGAGTGGAAAACAATAACAAACAGAAAATGGGGAAAAAAAACCACATCGGTTCAAAAATAAAAAGAAAAGGGAGAATTTTTAATTTTTTTTAAAAAAAGGAGAAAGGGGCAGGTGTGAAGAAACTGTCTGATGCTCAACTCAAAGGCTCTTGATGCCTTCTGCATCCTCCAGCAGCGTCAGAGGCTGCTGCGTCTCTTGGGTGTGTAAGGAGAGAGGAGCAGAGGGCATGGGGGGTGTTGTCTTCAGGAGAAGATGCTGATAACCATTCTGGAGCAAGTCTCCCTTCAGGTGGGTTGTTTTAAGCTGGTCACCTCGAGCAAGGTGTTTCCCTCAGCTTTGTTTTGCAAGCTGGTTTGGAGATGAAGCCTCCACAGAGAGGCAGCTCAAAGGCGTGGAAATTAATGACATGGAAACTCATCAGGACCCTGTGAAGGCTCTTTAGTAGTTTTATTTTTAAGAGTTCTGGTTGAAAGCTGTTTTGGAAAAGACAGGTGAGAAAAACTTGTGCCAAAGGGTGATGCTGAGAGAAGCCTCTGGTAGAGGTGGGTGTTGAGTCCAAGTGATGACCCAGCAGATGTTGGGGATGATGAGCTGCTGCTGTCTGCCCACCCTGCCTGCACCTTCCCCAAAGGACCTAAGGCAGCATGGGGTGGCTTGTGATCCATGGGACCAATTTGATCTGATGAAGAATTCCATTGCTGAAAGGGTTCTGAGGCATTGGAAGGGGTTGGCCAGGGCAGTGGTGGAGTCCCCATCCCTGGAGGGATTGAAGAGTCGTGTAGACACAGTGCTGAGGGACATGGGTTAGTCATAGGGGACTGGTCAGTGTTGGGTTCATGGTTGGACTTGATGATCTTCAAGGGCTTTTCCAATCCAGACAATTCTGGGATTCCTCCTGTTGAATGAAGTCTTTGCCCAAACTGGTATTTTCCCAGAACATCACTGTGATTTGGTGTGAGCAGTTCAAGGTATCCATTATAAATCCATGTCCCTGCAAACTCTCTAGGCCTGGGAGGGTCCTCACAGAGCCCTGGGTGAGCTGAATCGCGAGCAGAAGGATGTGCTCAGCATTTCCAGCCACCCCTTTCCTCCAGAGCTGATCTCCCTCTTCACCATTCTCTACTCTGTCTTTACTCGGTTGCCTTTTTTTGCCCATTTTCCTGTACTTTTTCCTCATACTTGCCACCTCCATAGTCTCTCCTAAGTGGGCTGCAGCACCATCAACATCAACATCAGCCACAACCCATCGGTTAAGGGAGTCTGGAGTGTAGCTTAGAGAAAAGAAAACCACTTATTAAGAAATATCCTAACAATAAATGACCCAGACACAAACAAGGGATATTTTTTCTTTCTTTAACTTCTCTCCAGTTGGCCTGGAGATCCCTGGCAACAGCTGGAAACCAAAAAGGTTTGAAGACTGAGAAGCACATGAGTCCCAGACAGTTTGATTGCTCAACCATTACTCAAAGATTAGCTTTGTCAAAGCAAGCACTGGGGAGGATAAATCACATGGATTGAGCTCAACTTCACCCAGCCTGTTCCAGAAAAGGACTGACTCAAAAGTCAGTGTGGAGATGGCAATGAGCTGAAGATGCAATATCCCATGGAAGAACATCCCATGGAGCTGAGGAACATTTCTTCTGTGTGGTTAAAATACAGGCGTGCACTTGCTCGGTCCAAAAACTCACTGGCTGCAAAGCATCGTAGAGATGAGGCAGATGTTCTTCTGGTTTCAAAAGGTCATTAAACAATTATTTTTACCCCTGAAAAAAAAAAAAAGAGCAGCTTGGAGAAGCCATCAGTTTTCTCAGGGCTGTTTGCAGAATCTAGGGTATAAAGAGAAAAAAAAATATATGATGGTGATCATGAGTATATAGAATCATAGAATTGTTTAGGTTGGAAAAAACCTTTAAGGTCATCAAGTCCAACTGTAAACCCAGCACTGCCAAGTCCACCACCTAACCCATGTCCCTCAGCACCTCATCTACACACCATTTAAATACCTTCAGGGATGGATCTGACTGTCCATGTTTTCTCACCTCTTTGATTTTTAAATCCTGTGGCTTTGAGCAGGAGGAAGGTCCCTAGGTTGCTTCAGGAGAGCTGGTGCTTGTACCCAGAGCCCAGGAGGAAGAGGAAGAGGAAGAAGAAAAGGAGGAGGAAGAGGAAGAAGAAGAAGAGGAGGAAGAGGCTCTTCTTCCCCCAGCCAGAGCTTTGGTGCCCCATCCTATGGGACATCCAGGGAGCTGCTCCCTCACTCTCACCCCAAACCAGCCCCTGCACTGTCCTTGGTGCATCTGCCAGCGTTTGCTCCCTGCTGTGCTGACCCAATGGAGTAACACCAAAAAAACCCTCCAGATACCTACTGGGACATCATTTTCTGGGTGATTATATAAATATCTGGGTTATATCACCACGTGTTCCAGCTTAGCTAGAGATGACAGCACAAAATGAAGCTAAATATCTTAAAGATGAGAAGGAGGTGGGGATGACTTTCTAGTATCAGGGAAGGAGAGCATGTGGGGAGGAAAATATCCAATAAAAAAGAGGTTCTGAGTATTCAACAGTGAGATAAAAATGATCTTCTGCCCTAGGGAGTCTCCATTTGCAAAGTGACTATCTATCCCACCGTCCCAAAACACGGGGCAGCCTGAGCTCCCTGGGAAACATGGGAGCATCACTTTGCAGGTCCTGCATCCTGGCACAGGGACACGGCCAAGAAATCCTTTCTGCTGGTTAGACACAACCATGCTGCAAGGATCAGCCCTTTCACAAGTGCTTGGGTAGAAACCCAGGAGAATCATAGAGTCACAGAATCGCTTGGTTGGAAAAGACTTTTGAGATCATCGAGTCCAACCATGAACCCAACACTGACAAGTCCCCTATGACTAACCCATGTCCCTCAGCACTGTGTCTACACGACTCTTCAATCCCTCCAGGGATGGGGACTCCACCACTGCCCTGGGCAACCCCTTCCAATGCCTCAGAACCCTTGCAGCAAAGAAATTCTTCCTCACATCCCATCTCAACTGCCCTGGCCACAACTGGAGCCCATTTCCTCTTGTCCTGTCCCTTGGGCCTTGGTTGAACAGACCCACCCCCCCCTCTCTCCACCCTCCTCCAAGGGACTTGCACAGAGCCACAAGGTCTCCCCTCAGCCTCCTTTTCTCCAGGCTCAACACCCCCAGTTCCCTCAGCCACCAGGGAACTCAGCACACTTGTGCTCCAGACCCTTCCCCAGCTCCGTTGCCCTAGAGTGAACTTAAAGACAATGTCTGTCACTTTTAATCCAGTGCTCGGGCACCGGAGATGACCTGGATAGGAAAAGCGAAGAAGATCTCTATATGGGACAGATGTATTTTCAAGGGCAAGCTGAGATTCACAGCACTCACCCCTGGGAGAAGCTCCATTTAATTCAGTAGGACTCTTCCTGGACCTTATTCACTCACCATTCCCACGTTGGCTCTGCAGAGATCTTTTCACTGAATATGAAAAGCGAGTGAAGAGCTCTATATTTACACAAGGTTGTACTGAAATGTAAGAAATTAGTCGTTGCAGACCAGCTGCTGCCGAGACCTACATATCTACAGGGAGGACATGCAAAAATACACACTCTGGGAGGGGTAATTTTACCATCCTCATGAGATCCATCCTCAAATCCAACTGCAGCTTGATCTTTTCACTGAATATGAAAAGCGAGTGAAGAGCTCTATATTTACACAAGGTTGTACTGAAATGTAAGAAATTAGTCGTTGCAGACCAGCTGCTGCCGAGACCTACATATCTACAGGTAGGACATGCAAAAATACACACTCTGGGAGGGGTAATTTTACCATCCTCATGAGATCCATCCTCAAATCCAACTGCAGCTTCTCCCTGGGGAAGGAACAGCAAAGATCCATGGGTGGCAGCTGTGGGGACAAGTACCAACTATAACACAGACATTTGCTTAAAATCTAAGAAAAAGAGCCAAAAACATACAAACATGGACACACATATACATGTATGTGTGTGTATGTGTGTGTGTGTATATATAT
>NW_010297046.1:0-704 GCF_000700745.2 Antrostomus carolinensis | reverse complement strand
GAAGACCGTAGTCCCAGGGTTATTCAATCGGAAAGCTTGGGCAGCTGGTTCCCACATCTCGATGGCCCAGAGCGTCTCAGACACACCTGGTGGAGGTGGGGAGACAAGGGGAAGAAGGTTCTTGAGTCCATGAGGAGGAGCAGAGCTCTGGCTCACACCTCCCCCTGACCCACCACGTGTCAAACACAACCACCAGCCTGGAGGAACCGAGCGCCGACGCTCATCTCCCCCCGTGGGTTCTACTCACCATCCCACCACCGCTGTCACCTGCTCTGCTGCTCACCTGCCTGGTGGAAACCTTCTGACAACCCTCCACAGCCAGAGAAGACATCCAAGGTCCGGAGTTTGGGGAGTTTGAGAAGCTCAGCTGGTTCCTGCTCGTTCTGCTCGCAGCTCGATGACGATTTCCCTTTGCCTTTCCCTGCCAACAGAGCCACGCTCGCATCAAAAGGCAAAGTCACCCCCTCCTCTTGGTGCTTCCAAGGCAAATTCTTCTCCCCTTCCTCCTCCTTCTCCTCATTCTCCTTCTCCTCAGTTCAAACATCAGCTTCAAGCACCTCTCTGCCCCCTTCACTGTTTCACCACCGACGCCAGGACACACCTTTGCATTTGGAAAGGAAACCTCTTGTCTTTCCCCCCCCTTCCCCCTGTGATCTCTTTCCACCCAACAACCCCTGGACAACGGCAGAGAGTTCCTGAGGGTC
>NW_010297045.1:0-1537 GCF_000700745.2 Antrostomus carolinensis | reverse complement strand
CACAGCTTCTCCACAGGGTTGGCACCTCCATTTTCACCCGCATCAAGTGACAGGGATTGGGGATGCCTGCTCCCTGCTGTCCCACCTGCATCTCAGAGGCTCTCTGCTTCCCTGGGCCAGGCTGGGCTCCTGCCTCCTCCCAGCATCCTGACCAGGAGACACATCCTCACCCTGCCCTGCTTCCTGCCAGTGCTTCCCAGCAGCCTGCTGGCAGTGCCTCCCCTTCCCAAAGCTTGCTGCCCCTGCACATGGAGCCAAATAAACCTTTCTCCACATGGCAGAGAGCCATGCCTCATGTGTCCCTGGGGTGCAAGAAGCCGTGGGCAGGGTGAGGTGGGTGGTGGTCAGTGGCTGGGGGAAAGCAGGGCGGTATTTTGGGGGGGTATTTTGGGGATCTGGAAGGGATGGGGCTGGGGGATAAAGGGAGGACAGCAGCTGAGTAATCCTACTTCCCAGCCATGGCTTTGGGCCTCAGCAGGTGCCTTCTTGCCCAAGCACCCATCTGGGGTGCCCACAGAGTCTCTGGGTGGGTGACCCTGGGCAGCATCCCTGGCATGGAGCAGCAGTTCAACCCCGTTGCACATAGGCATCCTTGGCAATACCCTGACCACCCTGGGCTAGTTCTCATGCTCACCCTCCCCAAACACCCGCTGTGGCTGTCAGCAGCAGCATGAGTGGGTTCCCCAAACACTTTTCCAAACAGTCTGTGAGGTTAAAGCCTCAGGACCCCAGTGGGAGTGGGAGAATGAGGCAGGGAGCCCTGGTAGGGGGAGCACACCAAGGGATGTGGGGTCACCAGGAACCATGCAGGAGCAGGGAGGAAGACTTCATTTGTGTCCTTTTATCACTCCCAGGACTGCCAATTCCCTGAGCCTTGGCAGGGGAGAGAGAGGCAGCCTGCAAGATAAGAGATGACGTAAGCAGCCTGCTTGATAAACACAGCAACAGAAACAGAAAGCAAACCCACGTGATTTACAGAAAACTAGCACTGACAGTGTCACAGCCACTGCCTCCCTAAGCCACGCTCGTCACCTGCCCCAAACATCCTCTGTCCTGGCCCCACTTCCCACAGCCACAGCCTGCCACCGCCTGATCCTGCCCCGACCTTCACTGTCCTTTTGCTCTCACCTGGAATGTGTGACCAGGGCTGAGCACCCCTGGCCCGCACTGCCCCAGGGTTTTCCTGTTGCTGTTGGGGTAGAACCGCTTCCTTCATCTGACAAATCCCCAGAGCCACTGCAGACCACCAGCCACCCCCACAAAATTACCCTCACCCTGCCCTTACAACTCCCCGTCCTGCCTATCCCCTGCAGTGGCCAGGGGAAGGTTTGGGGTGCAGGGACTCCTGCAGTGCAGGGGTGAGTCCCAGGCACAGCCCTTAGCCAGGAGACACTGGGACTGGGTCGGGGTCCCACAGGCTGGGCCATGTCAGTGGGCAGCTTCAGTCAGCCTTGTCTACATCCCCAGCCCTGTCCCTCTCCCCATCTTGGTCCCTATCTCCATCTCCATCCCATTCCCCATCTCCATCCCCATCCCA
>NW_010297044.1:3169-8464 GCF_000700745.2 Antrostomus carolinensis | reverse complement strand
CCCCCCCCCCCCCCCCCCCATTGTTTTATCCTTCGCTGAGTTTTCTATATTTTTAGTTAAGAGGCTGCTATGTATTTGTGATGCATTTCTTCATCCCCATGGGATGTTCAGGGCTGTCTCGTTCTGGTTTTAGCTGAGTTCATTACTTTTGGTTGATGCATCAGGATGTCACCCCCCCCCACCCCAAAAAAAAAGTCACTCCCAAGTCTTAAGGCATAAGCAAGCACAGAATGTGACTTTATGGTGGATCTGTAGATGTAGAAGGTTAATCCTGGTTATTTCCTGGCCATTGTTCTGGGTCCTATGGATGCCATCCCCATGGGACAACTGGGATGGACGGGAGGATGATGCTGATGGGGACTTACCCCTGGGATCTGCCCTTGGAGTTTTTCCCCCCTCAGAAAAGCGTGTGGGAGTTCAAGCCAGTGACCTTCAGCCCGGTGCCAGCGAGGTGTGACGAGCAGTGGGGCAGAGCAGGGCTGGCAATCCAGCTCCCTTTCCTCCCTGAGGATGCTGTTCTCCTGCAGTCAGCACTCCATCACCGCCGCTCACCGGAGGGCTGGGAACTGCTGCCAGCGTCTCGGCTCCGCAGCCAAATAATCCTCCCATTCAGCAGCCGGCACAGAGCTGGATATATTTTTGTGGCATGATGCCGAGAGCCCGAAGGGTCCCTGCTCTGCAAGCAGGTTGGGTTTTGGGTGAATCTTTTCCTGCAGGTGTTTTCTGGCCAATAACACTGAGGGTGGTGGCATTTATTTATTTATTTATTTATTTTTTTCCTGCAGAGTTCTAACAGAGCATCTCTGAGCAGGTTTTTTTTCACAGTGTGACTCAGGAAGGGTCGAAATCATGGTTATACCCATCCCCTGAGTTTCTTTCTGTGCTGGTCTCTGTGCCACCCACTGCCCAAAAATCAGCACCAGCTCTTGCTGGATGGGGCAACTGGAGGGACAGATCAGGTCACTGAGTCCCTGCTGCCATCGCCACTTTGGGTCCTGAAATCCTTGGAGGTTCCTCGGAGACAGAAACCACATTTCCTTGACTCACCTGAGCCCCCGATTAGGTCTTTAGCAGAAGATCCTTCCCAAGGACAGTCTGTGGTGTTATTACCTAAGTGAGAAACTTGTATTTTCTGCTCCCTGGCTTTCAGCTGTAGAATTACTTTGTCCCCTTTTCCCTTTCCTTCTTTTTCCCAATTGCAAATTTATTAATTACTGGTTTAACCCAGCAATCCAGGCACTTGAAAAGCAGGCGCAGATCGCTCAGATTCATGATGTCTGATGAGATTTCAAAACACTGAAGAGCAACATTTGAGCCCGTTCCAGGCATGAGGGAGCCCGTTCCAGGGATGAGGCAGGCAGCAAGTGCCAGGAGCCTCTGGTGATGGGGACACGTGGTGCAGAACCCAGGGGACACAAGGAGGGATCCACCATCCCCAAAGTGGGACCAGGATCCAAAAATGCTGGGGTCAGGGAGCTGCCATCCCTCCCCACTTTGTATTTGGAGGGAAGGGGTGAGATGCCCACTGTGCAGTGAAGTGTCTGCGAGCTGAGATCTGGCTGCACCAGGGGATGCGTTGGGTGACAAAGGCAGGTTGGTCTTCCCAAGGACACCTGAGCTGGTAGCAGAGGTGCTTTGCCAGCAGTGGGATTGGGACTGGTGGGATATCTCACACCAGATAATCAGGGAATTGCTCTGTTCAGGGCTCTGCCAGAAGAAAGGAGGGATTAGAGCCACGTGTGATGGGACTGGGGGTCTCACCAGAGCTGCTGCCCTCCCTCAGCTCGTGCCACGGCACAGGGCCATTCCCCCATCCCACGGCTCCCCCCAGCCTGGTTCGTGTGCGGGTACCCATGGGATGCAGGAAGCCTTTCCCAAATTGCAAAGCCACATCTTGCTGTAGTGTTGAGGATGGACAGACAGATGGATGGATGGAGGGATGGACAGTGCAAACCCTCACCCTGTGATTAGACCCACGCTCTGTGATCAGACCAGTGCACACCAGTCCTGCGATGGCACAGGAGCTTTGTCTCTACGAGGCCACAGAGCCATGTCCCTAATGACTTCTCCTCTAATGAGCTGGTTCCTGGAGGCTTTGAAGTGACTTGAATAATGAATCCTGAGGCAGAGGAGCAGCCGGCCGCTCACCAATTAAGACTCTGGGTTTGGGAATCTCATTTAAATGGCTCGGATTAGGAAGGGAAGGCCAGGAGCATGCCGGGGAGCTGTGCTGCTTGCAGAAGTCGGGCTGTGCAGAGCCCCGTCCCCAAATTGGGGTGCCCAGGGAGCACGTTGCTGTGGAAGGGACAATCACGTTGCTGTTCCCAGCATGGTTGAGCCAGGTCCTACTTCTCCAACACACTGAGCCGGTGCTCACCCCATGATCACTGCCGCCAGCTCTGCAGGAAGCCCCGGCGAAGCGTTCCCTGATTGATGGTGTACGATAGCGACAGCAAAAGCTCATTATCTACCTGCAATCAAGAGGCCACTTCAGCATCGCGCTTCCCGGAGCAGCTGCGCTCCCACCGAGCCCGTAATGGTGGAGATTAAACCCTGACCTGTGTTTGACAACACGTTAACCCCACCTTAATGAGGAGAGTCCCCCGAGGTCCCTGGCAGAGCCGTGGAGATGCCGAGATGCTGGTGGGCTGGGGGTGATGCTGGTGGGAGGGACACGGCCCCGCGCTTGGGGACGGTGTGGGCAGCGGTTTGTTCCTGGGGGGGCTTTGCCCAGCCTGGACTGGGGGTGATACCCTCACAGGGAAGCTTTGTGCGGCTGGGATGGGTGCACGGGGATGTTGGGTGGCACTGGGTGCAGACCCTCATGATTTTGCCCCTAGGGCTGAGGTGGGACTTGGGTGCAGATGTGTCCTGGCTCTCCTGGCAGGAGGGTGGGTTGTTTGCTGGAGGATGAGCCCCATGGCAAACCCTTCCCTTTGCAGAGCCACTTTTGCCACACGTCCTGGTTTTGCACGGGAGATTTTCCCTCTTGCCCTGGTGACCATCTGCACCAAGACCCACCTGGGTGGGACAGGGTGGCTGCTGCTTATTAACCAGGGTGGGCTTGTTCCGTTGAGCTCTGGCAGGTGGCAAAGAAAGGTCTGCAAGGGGCAGAGCCAGGCATGCTTGGCTATCTCCCATAATTACATCCCCACCATTTCACTCTCCCTGTTGTTCTTCGCTTCCCTGGATGTGGTCTGCTGAATATTTCATCCTTAGCTCTTCCCAGCAGCCTCCCCATGAAGCTGCTGGCTCTGCCACCCTGAGACTGGGCTGCCACCTCTGCAGGGGCTTGGGCTGGGAGCTGAAAGCAGCTCTGGGTGCTCCCAGGTCCCCCGGGCTGGAGCTCTGGGTGCTCCTGGACCCTGGGGCTGGAGCTCTGGGTGCTCCCGGACCCTGGGGCTGTGGCTCTGGGTCCCTGGTTGCTGTCCCAGCTTGTAAGAGGTTTGGAAATGGGTTCAAGTTGAGTTTTCAAGGCTGTTTCTTATGGCAAGCACTGTGCATCCTGCACTGCCCTCCATCAGTGATGGTGTGCACAGGGTTTCATCTCGGCATCCTTAAATTGGGTGCCTGTCTCCAAGCTGTCTCCAGCAGCTGGCTGTGGGATGCTTCCCCAGTCCTAGAGCCTTTCCCCATTTTTCCTGCTCCTCTTTGATCTTTTTCCAAAGCTGAGGGAGAAAACAGGTCCCTGTTTTTCACCTCCTGCCTTCTCCCAGAGTCAGACCTTGGCCCAAGTCAGGGAGTGATGCTTCACTGTCCCGTCGGAGGAGGGAGAGCAGCCGCCTCCTTCCCATCGCCGCCACCTCCTCGCTTTGATTTCTTGCTTTAAAGGAGTGTTGTGACTGGGTGGATTTTGTGTGATGACAGTAGGAGCATCACTTGGCAAATCCCCCAGCCTGCTGCGGTGCCCAGGGGCTGTGAATAATGCAGGTGCTGAGAGCCCAGCTTGCTGGGGCCACCCCGAAATGCTCAGCTCTGCCCACCCCAGCCACCTCCCCCTGACCCCCAACCTCTTTTTTTTTCATTATTAAGAGGATTTCATTAATTAAGAAGATGAAAATGTTAAGCAGCATTGCCAGTGTTGGTGCATGGGCTGGAGGAAGGTGCTGTGGGAATGTGGGGCTCCCAGACCCCCCGAGGACTTTCCCCTGGGTTTGGTTTGGTTGTGTCCCGCTCACATGCTCCCTGCTCTCCAGCCGCTGTGTTAATCACATCCTCGTTATGTCCTAATTGCCTGTATCCCTTTTTTGTTACATTCCTCGTCGGTTTGATTTAACGGAGCTGCCAAATAACTTGGTCATTTTTGAATTGCTATCGATTTAGTCTCTTTTCTTATTTATTTATGGGCCCATCTCCTCTACCACCCCCTTTTCCCACGCTTACAAGAAGACAGTCACTGCCACGAGCTCACCCAAAGCTACTTGCTGCCCCTGCAAGTGCCACGGGGTCCTGGGGATGCTCAGGGCGAGAGGAATAAAACTCTTGTGGAGGACCCCAATGCAAAGCCTTGCTGCTGTCTCAGGAAAGTCTCGAAGCTGAATTTGCTCTGACTGTGATGGGAAAGGGCTGGAGCTGCAGCTGCTGTGTGTGTGTGTGGGCTCTTCTCCCAGGTAACAAGTGATGGAATGAGAGGAAATGGCCTCAAGTTGCACCAGGGGAGGTTTAGGTTGGATCTGAGGAATAGTTTTTTCACCCAAAGGGTTCTCAGGTATTGGAACAGGCTGCCCAGGGAGGTGGTGGAGTCACCTTCCCTGGTGGGATTTAACAGACGGGCAGACGAGGTGCTGAGGGACATGGGTTAGAGGTGGAATTGGCAGTGTTGGGTTTATGGTTGGACTCAATGATCTTAAAGGTCTTTTCCAACCACTGTGATTCTGTGGTTCTGTGCCTGGAACCCCCATGTCCCTGTGCCACACACTCATGGGCACACGCATGTACAGGGGCACGTGTCATGGTGGGACACATGTCACGGCGTGTGCCTTGCCATGCTCACACGAGCCTGGAGCAGAGCACACGCAACACGGGAGCCTCGCGGTGTTGGTGCCCGATGACACGTGGGTGTGTGACTGTGCCAGCCTTGAGCTGTCACTCGCATGTACACGCACCCACCCGACTGCGCCGGGGCTTTTGGAAAGCTCTCGTGTTTGCAAACTGCTGCTTTTGTTGGATTTTTTTTTCCTTTTATTGCCATAGAAACTGTAATTAAACCGCACCAGCTCCTTAGCTGGAGCTGTTGGCTCTGTTGGCACAGCCGGTGCCACCTTGGCCTGGCCAGGGGCTTGGCAGGGACCAGGA